>NC_092180.1:22769390-22774390 GCF_043641665.1 Enoplosus armatus | reverse complement strand
AATGGATGGATCTGAACGAAATTATAATTTTTTCATCATACTC
The DNA here is from genome assembly GCF_043641665.1 of Enoplosus armatus. Classification (NCBI taxonomy): domain Eukaryota; kingdom Metazoa; phylum Chordata; class Actinopteri; order Centrarchiformes; family Enoplosidae; genus Enoplosus; species Enoplosus armatus. The sequence continues at coordinate 22,774,347 of NC_092180.1, read as the reverse complement.
TTGTGCTGGGGGCATGATCAGTATAAAACAATCCAGTTCTGTGCAAAACATGTATAATGTAATTAATGTATAGGCTACATTTTCCCAGTGATGGTCCAAACAGCACAGATGAATATGTTATCACTTTACATATCATTCATATTATCACATTGCACCTAGTCAGAAATCATGGCTTAAACTACTATAATAACAGAAAGCTCACTCTGTAGAGATTTGCCTTTAACAATGCTGCATTGAAGGTGAGTTGTTGTTTTTTTTGTTTCCTCTCTGCCCACTCACACTCGCTCCATCTGCTGCAGTTTCCCCTGTATCAGTAACACAAGGCATTGATTTTACGGTAAAGTCACTTTGTAAAGGGAATGAGTAACTCTGGGCCCCACTATCACTGTATTACACGGGTATGGCCCACGTAACAAGATGAACATTGATTCAGCATTACGGATGATCGATAATGAAATAAGTAACTTCAGGGCCAAATTAAAATGCAAGCTGGCTTGATGCTGCCAGGCTCTGTGAGAGGTGACAGCAGGAGAGAGGGAGGGAGAGGGAAAGGCAGAGAGAGAGAGAGAAAGGGGGGGGGGGCTACAAGCTGGTGGCCAAAGAGAGTTCCCCGTATACAGTGATGATGATGTTTTCAGGATGTTAATAATGATCATAGTGGCAGTAATGGCTGTGGTGTCCTCAGAATAGCTAATTTTAAAATGAACAAAAACACTCATACTTCTATTATCTATTGTGAGACTGTAACTTTATAATAAATTGTAATGATTAGAGTTTATATTATTAAAACACAAATTTGCCTGAAGGTTATATCATTCGTCAGAGAATGTTAGTTTTGTTTTCAAATTGTCTAAGTGTGATGTACATTGACTAGATCTATGATTTGGCCGGCCTGTTCATTTAAGAGGAATAACTCATCACTTGATATTCTGTGGAGATGTCCCATCATAGTCGCCCTGGCATCATAGTAAGCTGATGACATGGATGAATGATGTTGCCTCTAGATGAAAATTAATTAAACATATGTTTTTTAAAAAATGTCTTCTTAATTAGTTTATTTTTCAGACAATGTCCATTGATCAGCAGAAAAATCTGTGTGCCTTGCACCCTAAAAAGGATCCTAAAAACCCTTACAGCAGATCACTCCAGCATCTTTCTTGATTCTGTTACAGTTTATATTTCTAGCATGGGTTACACAGAATACAGTCTATTAGCTGTACAGTTATACAGAGCATCCACACTGTTCTACTCTTCTGATTCCCCAAACTATCATCCATCCATTCACAAAGTTGTGCATCCTCAAGGAAACACCAACTATTTACCACGACTGTCCAACAAAAGGCCTGTGATCTGTTTTGCTCATGAAAGTATAACAAGGTTTATCTATTATGGAGTGTCTTGATCCAGTGGTAGCCACTGATGCCCTTCCGTGGCCCCATATCTCGACACTGCGGCCAGGCAAATATCAGTTTCCCAGCACTTTTGGCCTACTGAGCCAGACAAAGCCTCAGTCTTTCCAGCTGTTGCTGCTGCTGGTTTGAGGCTGGAGAAGAGGCAGCTGTACCAACATTATCGAGCGGCGCCTCCTCATCTGTGTGGTGGTCTGGACTTTGCAGGGGGTGCAGGGGAGATAGTAGGCGGCAGGGTGATGCCAAGGACGGATTCAAAATGTGGACATTAGCTGCTGTGAAACTGACTCTTTCCATGATGCTACAGTGACCGAGCATAATCGAAGATGGAGAATAGAAGTAGAAGACACTGAAGTGACTATTTGGTTGCATTACAAGTCTGGAAAAGTTAACTGTAGCGAGTATCAACCCTGCTGACATTGGACTGATGCCATCACTCACATAAGCAAGCCGTGATAAAAGATTAAAGTGTTCAGGGTTGAGAAAGTATTACATTACTGGAGTTGCAAGAAGTGTTTTGGCCATTCATTTGTAGCATATGAATTATCTATGACCGTTTTCCATGTGGTTCCACATATGAATTTTTCATTCTTAAAATGTTATCAGTATTGTCAAATGACTCGTCACTGTATAATAACCATATGAATACCATTCAAAATCAGTCGTTCTGGTAAAAAGCCCTATTGATGATGTGGTTTGTCAAGATGGGTTGAAATGATTTTGATCCCTCATACAAAAACTAAAAACATCAACAAGCATCCAACGGGAAACAACAAGATAAATGGTCATATTTGAGTTTGGTATATATCCATTTGTATCATGATATTACTCCAGTGTAAACTTTCAACTCATTTGTCTTTTGGTTTTATAATTAGCATTTCCTTATTAATTATTTACCAAGTGTAGCAGAATTTCCTTCTTTGTTCTTTTTAGGATTCAAATATGATTCAGTCACCTTGGGAGAACTGCAAGGTTGTGACAGATTTGGCTTCCCATCCAGAAAAAAAAGCCCCAGCAAGTCTCTGTGGTGAGGTTAAGCAATTATTGCAAAGAGGGAGCTGTTGGGGCAGATGGAAAAATGCACGAATACTTCCTGGCAACACTACTTTGTGACGAATGAGCAGCATTAACAATGGCATCATGAGAAAATACCTTCCTCCTCGCTGGCATCTCTGTCACCTTGTATTTCACTATCTAGCACTCCAGTTTCATGAGTGGCATCAGGAGCTATGAGAGCAGATCCTGTGATGGTATGTTACGGAGGTCGGTGGGTGTGGACCTTGCTTTTATAATCAGCCCTATTGAGTGGCTCAGCATGCCAACAGACTGAGGTCAGAGGAGACTTTACAAGCAAACACTTAAACCTCAGCAGGGCAGCTTTGATAAGGATTTACCCACCTAAACACTGCACTTATTGATGAAGATGGTGCCAAACAGTGAGTGACACAGTGAATACCTGTGAGCACATTATGTGTCTGTGTTTTGTGTGTCTGTGTGTGGGTGTGTACACCCACATACAGGCGTTGTCTTGGCACTTGAAACACATCATGTTATTATTAGCCCATTATGCTTGAAACACCAACTAATAGGCCTATGGGCACAATAGACATTAACGACTTTGAGGACGATGGGGAAGAACTACGGCTCTGACCATGCACAATGCATACATGTTACCAGTGTAAACAAAGGCAGGGTTGTACCTGTTTAATCAAAAACATGGAAACAAAGCCTTGGTAACACTTCAGCAGGATTGGCCAACTCAGCTTTTTTTTAAAGCTGCTGGTTTGGCCTGCTCTGCTTCCTTTTTTATTTGCCTCCAACAGAATTGTCTGAAGTTTGAGGAAGTTCTAGGTGACAATTGAAAACGAATATACATTAGCTGTTTTTTTGTTTTTCTTTTGGGTATGTTCATCTGCTGGTCCCTGCAACACTCGTCCAGAGAAAGAAATCTCAGCATCTACCCTATGGATCGAACATTAACATGAATGTTCATGGTTCTCAGAGGATGAATCATGGTGATGTTGGTGACCCTCCTGACCTTTTGTTTGGCACCAGCATAATAAGGTACTTACATAAGGCATCTTATAAATGAATCGATAGATTTCCACTAAGTTTGATGTTGATATTCACAGCACATTCACCGAAAATGTCACATAAAAAAAAAGGACAATCTATGTTTTGATAGATTAATTATTGCCATGACATGTTTGAAGCACATTCTTGCACCTGGATATACCCTTTTGATTTGAATCATTTCATGGGTTTTTCCCTAGCACCCCCCCCCCCCCCCCCCCCCCCCTGCAAGTATGTTGTTCACTCAGTCCAACGGTTTCATATTTTTCGGGTGTAATGAACACTATATTGTCCCGGGTATGCCCAACAAAGACAAACAATCCCGAACAAACGTCTTTTAGTCTTGTTTGGGTTTTGTGTGTGTGCATGCGCAGCCATACACACATGTGCACACAGACATATGTGTATGCGTGTTCATGCGAGTGTGTGTTAGCCTGTCTGTTGTACAACGAGCACTGGAGCAAGACTGGACCCAGCTGTCAGGCCACCGCTGTCACAACCAATAATGATTACCCTCTCCCTGCTCCTCAATCCCTGCTTCATAACCACCAACGCAGGGGAGATCCGCCCCTTTTAGGAGAACAATGCATCCATGAGTGGGCCTCATCATCGCCCAAGCCCACTCTTATCAGCCCTCTGAGGGCCCACCAGACCCCATCTCTCTGTGTTTTTGTGTGTGTGTGTGTGTGTGTGTGGATATCTGCTAATCTTTGTGTATCTGTCCGATTTTTCCAATGAGCACCACTGGCCTGACATTCTCTCACCAGACCCAGAATGATTCAAGCCCTTCTGGTGCTGGCAGATTATATACCAATCAATACATGTGGGCTGCAGATTTTGTAAAGCAAAAAAAAAAAGGAGTCCACTCTTCAAACAATGCTCCCTCACAGTTAAGTTGACTTAAATTGTGAAGAGAGTTACGTTCAACTTCTCCCTGGCTTTTTTTTTTGTAATCCATGACTCAAAAGGACACCGAGTTCAACACATGTCAGCGTTCTCAAACCCCTACCCACTTCTCAAGCAGCCACATTTAGCAGACTTAAACAATATGCACATCGCTCATCGGCATCATTTGGTGGGATTGGGTAGCCATTAGAGCATATATTAAAGAGGCCTCGTAGCCTGTCAGCCTTCCCTGCCCATGTCTAATGAAATGAGCGCCCCAGAGCAGCAGTGGATTAGGAACATAGGCAAGAGAGTATATATTCATGTATATATACACACGATTATATATTGGAAAAGTGTCTGCATGCTATTCCCCAGGTCCCTTTAAGCCTCCTGACCGGCAAAGCATTTAGGCCCCGTGTGGGAAGGCGGAAGAGGAAAATCACTAATGCTCTTAGCATCAAACAATAAATCCTGAAGTTATTTGCCACCATGTTTAATTAAATATTTGGAGAAGAAAACCCTGTGATTGATTCGCCTTCTGCATTGATCCAACATCGATTGTGCTCCGTTTTGTTGCCCCAGCTGGG
>NC_092180.1:21079390-21234390 GCF_043641665.1 Enoplosus armatus | reverse complement strand
AGCTTTCATTCAATTTGCCAACACAATCTGTGTGCAATTAGCGTCTGATTTACTAAGGCAGCAGCTAATTGCATGGTCAGCTACTGGGCCCAACAAGCGTATTCCACAAGGTGCAGGTGCAGTTTGGTGACGCGATGTGAGATTTTCATTTAGCAGCTCAGACTGGAATCACAATGTGGTGATGCTGCAGACCATCATTAACTCTTTATTACTCAGTGGATGAATTGAATGCAATAGAAGTCATAAGCAAACAATGAACAGGAGATAAGGCGTGTAACGCAAAGCTACTATGTGTATCTGTGTTTCCCTAAAAATCTGTATTCAGATTTGTACCGGAAGTGGGGCAGGGCTTATACCAAGAATTCAATGACCACACAGCCTCAGCTGCTCCTATCCTGTTTGTCTGGTGAACAATGGTGAAATATTGTAAAGGCACAATTTACAATAATTTTTTTGTGTAGTGGCAAATATATGGGAAACACTGCACACAGCTATAGCGGCCACTAGTGAAGATAAATAGATGTAACGTTAAATGCATGATGCAGACTAAATGCAGTGGTAACCATTATGTCACTGCATAATGTAACATGGCATTGCATGACCTTGACCAATGATTTTAATGTTTCAGGTGGTATGTCTTTGCATGTGTATGTGTGTGTCTGAAGGAAACAGAGATAGAGACATTTATGGATGGACAGGGTCACATAGGATCAGAGGGACAGAGGCAGGTTGAGAGTTTTTCCAGGAGACCAGCAATTAATCAATCAAACTTAGGAGCTCGATAGTCCTCCTAGCTCTGATTCTGCTGAGGAGACATCTTTACTACTACTTTACTACTCCTCTTCTCCTTCTCTCATCTCCTTCTCTCCTCCACTCTGCCGAATGAGACAATGACAGATTGGTGAGGTAAAAGGCCATAGATCAGGGTGGTACTAACGTCATAGCCTGATAGATGGACTCCACTCCGTATCTCATGGCAAACTCATCCACTATCTCTTGAGACACGTCGTCAAAGTAGACCTTCCACGCCTCGTCCCCTTTCACCTGCGGGATTTTCACTACCCCGTTGTTCTTCACCTCGGTCAGGTAGTGGAACAGGTTCTGTGAGTGGCACGAGAGATAAGACAGAACAGGTTACGGTGATGGAGCACAGTGTCACAACAAGTAATAAGACCCTTATCACAGCTGGAGACATCTTTCTTTGCAGTGCCGTAACTATTGATTCTTGAAAGATCCTGTTAGTTTGCTTTCCAATGTAATCACGACACATGTTTTCTTTAGTGCAAACGCTAAATCACATTATGATACTTACCTCATGTAAACAGGTGTACTGGCCGTGAGGAGGAACCACGTTCTCCTCCCCTTTCATCTCCACGCTGATCTTGAGTCTAATGGCACCGGATACCGCAGACTTGTCGGTCCTTTTATCTTTAACACACAATCAAGCTGGATTAGTCATAATTGGAAATGAAGTAACTACCAATTACAAGCCACGTCTTAGCAAGGCTAACCTTCCGAAATCCACAGAAACTATAATGTTAAAGTAACATTTTTGCTTTTGCTTTGCTTTTTAAACTCCACAAGCTCTTTTCCAAAACATACAGTAAAATCTCTGCCAGCTGAAAGACCTATTAAATCATTTTCTAAAAGTTTTATTCCATAGTGTAAAAAAGAGAAAAGCTCAAGCACATAAGGATTGACCCCAGTCAGTGAAAGAATGTACAATTCAATAAACAACATTGTTGTCCACCTCAGTAGGAATCTGTCCTTGACCACACCATAACAGAATGACATTCACACTAAAAGATTCAAAATAAAAGACACCATCTAATAATAACTGATAACAAGAAACATTAATAGCATGACATCATGTCCCGTAAAACACAAATGACATCATATCTACGCTCATAGCCGTGTACTTTTGTATGAGAATATCACTGGCTATGATGGCACTCTCATATACAATTCATGTCTAGTGTCAAATTAGTGAAATTTTCCTCTACAATCAGTTGGTCAAGAGACAGACAAGTGAAAAATAATGACGTGACAAAGTGACAAGGCAAGCTGTAAACACAAAAGCCCAGATTGAAGAGGAGCTTGAAGAGGCTTAGAGAGGAGAGCAGCTGGAGGGGTGGACACCCACACCAGCAAAGGCCTGTTTAAACATTCATTGTGGACATTTAAAAAGGCACAGAGCAGCAGCAGTGGGCAGGGGTCACTATTATCACAAATTGCTTCCTTTTAGCTAGAAAGGCAAACAAAGACAGCACCCGCCAGTCATAATACTTCAACAGAAGTGGGAGCTCCCATTACGCTGCCATTCAACCTCATGCAGCATGGAGAAACCAGTGATGTATGCGAGTGGAAAAAGTAAGACCCTGCATCAGCAGCATCAGTACCCAAACTCTTGGAAGATAGGTAGTGTGTCAACATGGATGCTGATGAACATTTTGTATCTTTTATTGATGAAAGAATTAACCTTCTTTGTTGTCCACATGGCGTCTGGATCATGAAACAGACTTCGTTAGGACTCGAGGATGAACCTCCCCCCAAACATACTGCCTGCGCATCACCTCTGGGATTTAAAACGGGCCGCGCCAAGCCACAGAGAGGACGCTAATGGAAGTTAAGTGACAATTGGCAAATTTACGACCCAGACTAACTTCATAAATTTAAATAGATTGGAATCAGAATCAGCACTCTGAACTCAGGAAACAAAGGAACTGAGTTTGCTTTGTTTTAATGAGCTGTACATGAATTGCTATGTCATGTTAACAAATAATATAGAAAGAAACACATTTTTGTTTAACATGCTGATTTTGAAGCAGGAACAATAGAAGATCAACGACAGGAACATGCCTATATGTGTATGTCTGTCTGCTCCCCTTTCCCCCTCCTCATCGGCATTCCTTGGGCAGGGATAAGAGTAACTGGATCACCTGGAGTGATTCTGGTTTTCCTATTTCACTTGCTGTACCCATATATGGATAGACATACAGTATGTATATATATAGAGAGATCTATATGCATGGGGTAAGTGTATGTGTCACTTGTCATCATAACAGAAACTTAACTAACAAAACTGTTTACAGATTCACCTGCCATACACACACACACACACACACACACACACACACACACACACACACACACAGAGAAAGTGTGAGGCATGCCTGTAACATGTATAGACCCTGATATGTACTGAGTTTACTGTGTTTTACTCACTTCATGTGCTGTGCATATACAGTATGTAAACATAATATATAGCATGGTAAATATGTTTGTGAATCAGCTGTTGTGTATATTTGCCATTTATGACGTATTTAAACCTGGGTTAACGCTGTTACCAATTTATTCATAACAGTGTTTGATATCTTCCAGCAACTGAGAAGGCCAGCCTTTTAAACATGGGAGCATTAGAGTCATGTGCTAACTTAATTAATTCACTAGAAAAGAAACTGGAACAAAGAAAATAATTAAGACAGAATAGATCTAGGGTGGGAGTAGAGACTTCGTGCCGTTGACATCGGACACCGCCGCCCCCTGACAGAAGACTGCAAAGCAAGAAGAAGCCCAAAGATCTTCTCTTGTCTCTTCTCTTCCCTCTCTTTTCTGAAAAACCCTTGTTGCCTGATCTTCTCTTCCTTTTGGCTTTTAGCTCTATCTTGGGCAAGTGAGCCCAGAGATCAGCTCCAGACGACACCCAGCCAACTCTGACAGAAAGAAACCTTCTACAAGCAGTCTGGCTGCTCAACGCCTGCGTTTCTAACATGACAAAAAAGTCAGAACTGTGACAAACTTGCTGCCACTGCGTCTCCAGCACACCTGAGTGAGGGTGTCTGCTGAGAGAGACTTCCGACTCAAGCCTAGTCGCCATGTGGGAACAAACGCACCTCCCTCCTCCCTTCCAGTGCAACTTCTCTTGGCCATCTAAACCACCAGGTGAAACTTTACTTTTCCTGTGATAGTGGGGTTGACGCCATAGATTACTAAAAGTAATTTAGCGTTAGGTCAGGAGTAGTGTAGGATCTCACTCGTGCTTTCCAATAATTAAGTATGTATGAAGTATTGCAGTCACTGTACAGGAGTCAAGAAGTCCGTGGCAACCTTTAGACTGAGACTAAATTCATTCATTAGCTATCTTTTCCCCTTTTTCAAGGGTGGTTATTTAGCATAAACACTGAGTATTTCTGATAGCAGAAGCTGAGTTTGATGCTGCCTTTTTATTAAGTGGTATTGATGCTACAATACTAATGGTGATCTCAACTGGACCACACTTTATCTGACCATACATTTATCCTCATATCATATTTAATGGCTACAGTGTAACGGGAATGTGTAAAGGAAGATATGAAGTTTAGATGAACATGTATATAATCGTGGTATACAAACCTTATGAAATAATCATAATAATATAATGTCGGGCTGGTCATCAAAACACAATACTTTTTTGGTACCAACCCTAATGTGTCTGTAAGTGCCATAATAACTGCCACCATGATTTTCAGTTAATCAATATCTCTTGTAAAGAGAATCTGAGATTAAATGGGTAACATACCTAGGTTGTACCAAACATCCATCTCTCCACTGAGAGTGCGAACCTCGATGATGGTCTGGCCCAGGAAATCGTCTGACTCGCGCTTGAAATGCTGCTTCACCCGTGACTTGATGTCGTCATCCTCGTCCCACACACGCACCTTGATGCGGTCTGTGGCGTTGTGACATTCACTGCAATTTGGGAAGATGATTTTGCCAGGTCAAAACAATCACAACAACAGCAACAACAGCAACAACAGCACATTCAGTGACAGCTCATCGGTTTGGGGTATTCAGTGGGGCAGAATGCACTATTCAAGCATAAATGAGTTCAGACACACACACACTTCCTGACCTTTTTCTAAGTATCATATGGAGAGCAATTCTCGCCTGGATTCAAATGAGAGAGTGTATGTATTTGTGTACGCACACACACACTCATACACACGCACGTCTCTGCCTGGAAGGAAGAATTACCCCAAGACATCGCATGACTTTTACTTTGCAGCTCTATATTTTTAACAAGAATGACTGTGGAGCATTCATAGCAAAGGATTAGTTGTTTGTGAAAGCTTTATGTCCATCTCTTTGGTCGTCTGTGCATCAGTGCAGCTGACAGAAGCTTCACAATAATGACTCTGCTAAATAGACCAGAGGTGGCCAAAGCACTCAGCTGCAGATGGGGTCAGACTGTTCGGCTCTGGAATTAAAACCGACAGATTACACTTTGTCCTAATGACATCTTGGGTGTGACAGCCAGAGAACGAGTATCTGCAGTAGTTTTTTGTTTTTTTTAAGTTTTTTTTTAAGTTTTTTTTTAAATAATCCCTTTCTGGGGGAAGCACTGACTGCTGCTGCTACAGTAGTCCGGGACTTTACTCTCTGCCAAGCACACAGTAATGTATCGCTCTATTAATCTACATCCCTGTAGTAATGGAAAGAGTTTTATTACAGCCACCACTCGAGTCTCATTACAGGTGTGGAGCCTTGTTTGAAACACACACAAATCTCAGTGCTATACGGTTTTTTTAAACACACATATATACAAAATAGTACTCTTAATAATTTAAAAAGATACCTTAACATTTAAAAGAAATATGGTTTCTTACATGAATATGACCTAGAACTACAGACAGCATTTATGCATAGCAAGCCTCGTTTTCCATATTTACTAAAGTACTACTAGTAATTGTTTAATGCAGTCTCCTGGAAACTCGTATGAAAAAAAGAAATAAGAGTATAAACATAAGAACTGATGCAAAGGCAGAGAGGTAACCAGTAGACTAAGTGGTGATATTCCTATGGTTATAGCATACCTATACTGACCAAGGAAAAAAGCCAAAGCTAAAAACAAAGAGACAGAAGCCTGGTCAGCACAACGGAGATGAGAAGCCACGTACTACTAAAGCAGTAAAGCATAGAAGGATTTAAAGGGTTAAGACCTGAGTTGTTTATCCTGATGGATGTCATCATAAAGCTGTTTTTAACTGCATCTCCAAAATCTCTGCAGTGCAGCTGGTGTGTAATATGTCACAATTGATAGTAATTTCCTGAGCTATTAAGTAAGAGTCAGTAATAATAAAAAAATATATATATACTTATTTACTAAAGCCTTGAGATTCCCTTGAACAGATGATTCTTAATCTTGGTGGGGATTATCTAGTCGGATATTGGTCAAATTAATAGAAAGAACTCACAAGTAGAACTTCTCATCCCACACCGGATTGAGGTTGCCGAAGATGGTCTTCGTCCTGCGTTTGGTTTTGCCCACCTGGACGGTGACGTAGGGGTCGCTGGAGCCAGTTTTATCCTTGGCCTGTAAGCCCTGTGCACTCATGACTGCAGGCAAGACAGCAATGGAGAAGGGTGGAAAGTCATGTATGCACCACAAGCAACATATTTGCCCATCTTAAGGTTTTGAAATTTAGATTTTTTTTATAAATGGAAGGTTCCTTATCCTAAACTTAGTAACAACATTACTGATCTATAGCTTAATCTCAGGGGCATCTTATTTTGGAAGTCAAAAATAAGAAGCTCTGGCCTTGTGGGTCAGGTTTTAGAGCAGATCTCAAACCCAGTTATGAATCTACCTCTATATTTTATTGTAGTGCCTACTGAGTGGCCTGAATTTTATTTATTTGATTGTATGGTTTTAACTTAAGGATTGACGCCTTGTCACTTCCTCCACTGCCTACAACAACTTGGTGCACTTGCCAAAAGCTGAGGCAACAAAGCAGCTCTTTGGTTTATTGACAGCAGCCATTATTCATCTTTTTGTGTGTATCTGAAATGTTAAGTATATCTATGGTGAATCTATTCCTACATGCAGGCGATAGGTCGATTCCACCCCTGTATGTCTGCCCACTGTTACAACATGTCTATGCTGAGCTAAGACTTGGCTTCAAAGGAAGATCCATGATTCAGAATCTTACTTCCACACACATAGAGACGAAAGTGCAGAGAGGGAGAGACAGTAGTATTTCACAGCGCCATAAAAGGGAAAAAGGACACTGGGGCATTAAATATGCATAGGTGACAGTCTAAATAATTCAGGGAACATATATAACCCTCAGCTCAATGCTGACAGGAGTTGGTGGGCAGGATATAGAGGTTTGAGGAGCCATGGCCTGCTTTCTCAAGGATTACTCAAAATCAAATGCCTCCTGTAGTAAAAGAGGGGTCTCAGATAGCGACATGCGTATAGAGGGGTCAGTGCGCTTCAAACACAGTGCTTGTCGGTTCATCCAGTGGCATCTAAAAGCCCCGCCCCCACGCCTTTCTAAATTGGAGTTTTATCATTTTTTGTAAATATTTTTTGTATCTTTCTGAAACAGGCCATCCCAAATGGCCAGATGTGCAGAGGCAAAACAGTAAGCACACAACTGCTTCTGTCAATATCTCCAATGTACAAACAAGTGCAACAACATGAATCCCTTTGAGGGAAGATTGTCAAAAAGTGTGCGTCATTATCGCCACGACTATCGCTTCTCACCCTTCTCTACAGCCTTTTTTGCCACGCCTTCCAGTGTGGCTTCGTTTTCAGCATCCCCCTGCCTTAAATAGAGTAAACTGTGAGCAGAGTTGGGGTTTGATAGCATTTTAATCCAGTACTGAATCTGCTTATCAAATTCAAATCCCTTCGAATCCTTCATTGAGCCTATTTGGGTTTAGGTTTTCACAATTTTGAGCAGCAAAAGTTGGAAATAACGTTCACAGAATTGAAAAGTGTACATGACTGTTTGTTATACATTGTCGTTTGCTAGTAAAAGAATAAAACGAGAAAAGATAAAAGACTAGGAGATTTACTGGACCTGGTGTGCAATTCCCAAATACACTTTACTTCAATTACCAGACTGCTTGCTTGGCCTGTTTTGCCATTTTTTGGAGCACAGAATAAGCTGTAACACAAAAACTTTTATTAGTATAAAAGGTGAGAAAAGTGTAAGGTTTCTATTGATTAGAGAAGAGAAGAGTAACAGAGAGGGTATACCCAGAAACATAAACAGATGATGCTTATGGTATGAAGAATGGACACTGAGGAGACTGAGTGCATGTTTTCTCTTTCAGTTCATTGACCTCTGTTGGGGTGTGTTTGAGAAAGGCTTTCAAAAAAAGCCAATTCAAGTAAAGGAAATTAGTATTTATTATATGCATAAATGCAATATTACTCATTGCATGTTTGTTTGATAATGATGTGATAGCTCATTATAGCATTATCAGATCAAGGTTTATATTCACTGCCAGACCTTGTAGCGTGCACATTAACCAGACATCTCATGGTCGCTGTCAGAGTGCTGTAGAGTCAATGCCATGTCGATGTCTATCTAATGAATGATAAATAAATAACAACTCAATAACTACATTTTAAAATGGCACGTTCAATAAGCCCCTGGGAAATTGACCGAGGCAACCATGGGCCTTTCCAATGTCTCTCTCACTCCCCCTCTTCTTTCTTCTCTCCCTCTCTCACAGTCTTCTTACTCGCTATCCGCATTCTTTTTCCGTCTCCCTCCCTCTCCGTTTCTATTCCTCTCTGGTGTATTGACACTGCGAGAAATGCGAGGTGAGCAATAAATGAGCCAGGGCCGGGGCACAGTTAGCGCTGAGATGGATTGGAGTCCAGGGTTGAGGTAACAAAGCTAACTTTATGACCTTCTTTCTGCCACTTAACTAGGAATAAAATGAAACCCAGTGATTAAGTGATGGTATGTACCATGTGTATGTAAATGAAGTAGTAGAAATGAAAGAAGCGCCTTGTCACCCTCAAGTTCATGTCTCAGAAATAGATATAAACAACAGAGGTTATGTAATCAAACAGGGTGTGAAAAACAGACTGAAATATGGACATTGGATTTAGTTCTATTCCAGTTCACTAAGACAGATGGACAAAGACAACAGAGATTAGGAAAGAAAAGCAATGGTTCCTATTAATTTTCCCTTTAAGACCCGAAAAGAGAAACTGTTTAATCTGAGTTGTTAAATTAACCAAACCATTATGCAACCCAAGGAACTAAAAAAGAGCAAGAAAAATGCATAATAAAAACATAATTCTTCCATAATTCCTTCCAAACGTGCTGTGAAGTGCTGTACTGTCAAACGGCGCTCAGGGGCATGACATTCTGATTGGCATCTCTGAGAGAGCTTGATGTGCAGCTGCAGGGGGGTTCGTTTCCAAAGCAAACCGTACAAACTTGCACGCTAGTGAGTTCAAAAAAGACATAAAGATCTCTGTCAGTTGCAGTAAGTACTCCTGCACTATAATAATAAGTCACCATTGCCTCTTTTTTACGGCCTCTCGGATGCTTTGTATTTTCTGTGCCACCATTTGGAAAGCATTGTTGCAACCGGGCAAGATCTCCCACTGCTCAACTTGTATATTGTTTTCATTAGAGCGACACGTCACAGGCTGAGCTCCTATTTAAAGTTCATGTGATGCAGCAGTAACCCTCACAGCATAATCAACAATTATTTCTCAGGAAATTACGTCATCAATGTCTATTTCTAATTAAATGTGCATTTCTGTATGTGGTTCAGTGTCAGAGGTGAGTGACCAAGATCTTGAGGTTAATAACGAGTAAATACTAATTACAAAAACAGTGTTTGTCTTTTGAGATGAGCCTTGACTTGTAATGGCAGTCTTGTTGATTTGGCGTTGGAGGACTGAGCAAAGACTACAGGTCATGGTCCAAAGGTCAAAGGTTACCGAGAGAAGTATCAGGATGTCACTAGTTATACAGCATTTATCAATATTCAGTTGATTGATGATTAATTTGTAAATGAGAGCTAATAAAAACTCCTTATCATAATTGGTTTTAGTGGATGGTTTGAAGAATTAACTTTCTGATATAATCACAGGAACCAGGCCAACCTGTGATGCTGATTTTGGCAGACCACTTGGAGGTCCCGTCCAGCACAGCCTGCTTGGCTGTCTTCAGATGGCTGTTGAAGTCTTCTTTGGAGATGTGGAACATCTCCTGGATCACCTCGAACACTTCGGGACGGTTCTTCTCCCTTATCTTCATGCGCTCCTTCATAGCCATGATGATATTCTGGGTCTTGTCCTCCGCCCCGTGCTTGGAGCTCTTCTCCACGGCCCCTGAAACAAGCCAAGAGATACTGAGTGATAAGGCTCAGTACTGCATATTTAATACATATCCAGTGGGTATCTGTCATATGTATCTTATGTTTTAAATAACTATGGTTACCTAACTTTATTTTCTTATAAATACTGCAAGAGTGTACAATATTGTGTTACAGCATCCAGCAACTCATCTAATGTGTGTCACTATGACTGACTGTGTGAGTGTGTGTGGAGGATGAGAAGTCATGATCCCAAATTCATGCGTTAATGTTGATGTGTATGTGTGTGTGTTTATTTATGTGTATGAAAGAGGCACATGTGACGGATAATTCTCTGTATCTAATCACAGTATCGTGTATCTAGAGTGCGTTCAGGAGTGCAGATTGAAATGTGATAAACATGCATCGCAGTTTGAACAATAAAACATTGTTATGCTAGTATAAAACTGTTATAAAACTCAATGTTTTGTAATAGCCATGGTGTAGCTAATCCAGTTAGAGTGTGTGAGGATTGCCGTGAGGATCATCCTGAAGCCTGCAGGTCACATTGTTCCTGTTACTCTACGCCGTAACAACAGGGGTGTGCCAGATTGAAAAAGCTGATTGGAGAATGTAATGAGTGCCAGTGACTGAGTGAGCAGTGTAAATGCACCATGTCAGTTGTAGCAATACGTGTAAGAAGATATGTAATATGTATTACACAAATAACAGCATTCACATGTACTGTAGGACCTACAGTGTGGTGTTGGAATTTAGAGAGATGTGGGAGAAGAAAAAACTAAACGCAAAACATTACAGATTAATGTGCCACGCTAGCCTTGTGAGCACTTTACAGATTCCCAGACAAACCATGTTTTTAAATGTGATAGATTTTGATAATGACTTATCAATTGTTTGATTGTTAGCCAGCAGTGCAAAAAAAGTGTCAAATGTAGTCTACATGCTTACTTTGTAAACAATCTGCATTGAGCAGGTCCTGGCACTTCTCATGGCATTTCACACCGCACTCCGAGCAGCGCATGCCCTGACGGGCAATGCCCCACAACAGCCCCTCACACTCATGGCAGTAGGTGGGCGCAGTCGCCGTCCACACCTCGAAGTTATGGGGCGTTGTGGATGAAATCGGGTAGATCAGGGCCTGGAGAGTCTTCTTGAAGACGTGTAGTTTCTGAAAAGAAAGAGAAGGCATTGAGAATGTGTAAGAAATAATAAGGTATGAAGACAATGATGGAAAATATATGAGGATGCCTGAAACAGAGGAGATAGGGCTGATGTTGTTAAACTCTCATGGCACCATGAGGTAGAGGAAAATAAGATTTAATAACAACCTCAAAAGTTAATAAAAAACAACAGTGTACTTGTATTGCTTTTCAGAAATGTTTAATACATCTAGAGATCAGTTCTGTACTGTTCTGATCAGTAAAAAAGAGGATTACTTTTGCACCTGCTGAGGGACCACAATAGGCTGATATCATAACAAAGTTTTAGTCAGAATTTAGAGACAGCTTGGGCTTTATTCATATTCATTTGCAGTCTGAGTTGGATGAAATTTACAATACACTTCTGCATCACAGTAATCTTGGCAATTCTATAAATTGGCTAAACTGTCTCTCAGGTATCATCCACCAGCACTGCTTCTTCTTCAGCTTCTTTTATTAGAGAACGGGATCTAACAGATTACATTATTCCAAGAGATAACTTGTAGGAGGCTTTGTTGATCCGTTTCTGATTACCTTATCATCAATGGAGAGGTCAGCGGTATGAGAGTAAATCAGTCTTACATCTCATTAAGCTTAGATTAACAGCATCCTTAGCCCGCAGGCTTTTTTCACGTTGAGTGGTTTACTAACTAAAGCTCCTCCAGACCAAATGCTAAAGTCTACTAGAGGCCTGTTTAGACTGACTGCTGTGTAACAGGAGCCTCTTCAAATAGAATGCTTTACTGCAGCAGCCCCTGCCATCCGCAAGGACTGGGAAAATGGGCCGGGACTTGCCAATTCTTGAAGGCAGAATCAATGGATGCTGTAAATAAGGTTTTTAAAAGTGAGCATTATCCAGATTGAGAGCGAGAGCAAGCGAGTGACAGAGAAAGTGACAGAGAAAGAGAAGGAGATGTATGGTGGTTAAATAATTCTTCAAGAGGCACTTGCTCTCCTCTTCTGCTGCGCTCCACGCCTCACCCCTTCTCCTCCACCACCCCTCCCTCTGCTGCCCCCCCCCCCCCCCCCGTGTGTTGACAGTGTGCTTTAACACCTGAACAGTAGCTCTCCACTTTACCACAAAGACTGCCGCACTGCTCACTCCAACACACATGAATATACACACGCAAACGCTTACAAATGATTAAATGACACCAAATGGCAGGACAACTATCTAACACTGTGATGCTGCTGAACCCTGGAGGACCTTTAATGAAACGCAGAGGGAGACAGAGAGATTTCCCTTTTAATCCGAGAACGATGAGATGGAGCAGATGTCCGAGATTTATTCACAACTTGCACACGAGCAAGACCAGGGCCACACCCGGAAGCCTGCTCCTCACCACATTTAATACTCAGCCGTCCAATACTGACACAGCCTGCAGCAAGCCAAAGTAAGCCAAAATTTCTGTGAGCGTGGGAAATCTCAGAGACCTCTCAATCTCTGTTTTTCACAATGAATTGACTTGGCTTATCAAATATCTATCTTTTTAGCCTCTTTTTTACCAGCCAACCTAATGTTCTGAATGCTACTTAGCATGTTAAGTGTAGAACTACATTTCAATTCCTCCGACCACTGCCTGAGTAGTAGTTTACTATTCAATTATTTCATTGACACAGCCTTTTTAAAATGTCCCTCCTTCTCTCTGTCTCCTCAATCTCAGCCCTGACACTGCATGTCACACTGTGAAGCAGATGTGGGAAGAGTGCTGCATGTGTGAGTCGTGTCTCATGTGTTACACTGGGAGAAAACCCTGGTGATCTGGTGCGAGACACTGCTAGAATTGATTGACAGCCACGGCCTCCGCCTAGGAGCAACATGATGGAGAAGAATCTAATCTCTCCTCCTCCTTTCACCCCTCCTTTCCAATTTCACCACCTATTGTCCTTGTCAACCACTTCACTGACACTGCCATCCTCCTCATCCTCTTCCAGCCTTGTACACCTCTAATCTTTTGCTCTAACTACTGCACTATCTCAGTCCTAACGAGGAAACCCAAGTGGTTTTCTGCAAACCGACCTTGGCATAAAAGTATTTCAACTCAATCTAATGTGCTTTTCTGTCTGGCAAGATTCATAAAACTATCCAAAATTACTTGGGCAGAAATCGCATGCAAGCATTTTAAAACCTATGCAGTACATTTTGCTGTTAACAACCTGCCAGATGATATCTGAACTGATGTAAAGCAACGCATCACATCTTATTTCCAGGTAGTCCTTGACCCATGTCAGATCATGGCTCCCTTCTCCCTTCATCTTTGTCTCAGCAGGTGAGCAAGACCCCAGTGTATGTTGACAGTCACTGTTAAAAGGCTCTGGTGCTCAGATCACATGCAGCTCAGAACATCGAGCAGACACACGCCGGTAGCCGGCCCACACATAATGTTCCTTTCTGCTCCAAAAAGCAGATGCATGGGAAACATGACGTAAGGAGAGAGTACCACCAAGACAGAGTGACTACACGTCAACAATGACATTTTAATCAAATTGAAAAGTATTAAGCTGGAAGAGATAAAGATGGAAGAGGTGGGGCAAAGATGAGACAAAGAGAGGGTGGAAGAAGGAAGCTCCCTAAATAGGTTCAAACATCTCTCCAGGGAGGAGAGATCAGTGACATGAGGGCCACAGGGTGATGATGGCAAGTCACTCTTAGCTCTGATCTTCGCTCCTCATTTCCCTCCTTTTCTTGCCCCTCCTTTCCTCCTTTCTCCTCCCTTCCACTAAGTCCTCGACTCTCTTAAACAGCATATGGTCGTTTACTGAGTACTCTCGCAGTCCTCATAGGAAAGCACTCTCCTGGACTTAATGCAGCAGATAAAAACTCTGACATCTGCTCGTCCTACTTACCAAGACTGCACAATCCGCAGCTTTGCTCGGAACTCAGTTCCCCTCGACCACCACTTATTAAACTCTTCCTTATTTGCTCTGAATCAGAATATTGGACATCTGTACCTAGCGTGTAGTGCAATCTCCAAATTTGCCCCAGAATCCGCTCCCTTCGTGCACAAAGTGCATGTGCATGTACAGTGCATGTATCACGTCATGTCTCCCTCAACTGAGACATGAGTTGTTCATCCCTAAAGCCCCTTTAATCAACCCCATGGCTATTAGTAAAGAATCAAGATCCTTTCACTTTAGGGCAACTGGGCATGTGGACCACGAGGACCAAGTCAAGTGTGTGAAATAGATAACTGATACAATCATGTACACAAATCAGAATGCACACAGGGCCAAGTCTCTTGTTTGAAACATACTGCACATTTGAATGCAGCAATCTTGTAGGCTTAGGCCCCTTGTTGCACATTAGCGTATATGAAATTGTCTGCGTGTTTTGTCTTGCTGAGAAACTGCTGTCTCCTGCTGTTTGCCTCCTATAACGCCGTCTTCCCTCTGGGAGGGAAGAATTGCAATCAATTAATGCAGAGAGAGCTTTGGAGGTCAACACAGAAGTGTCTCATACCATCGACTGAGACATTCTGCCTTTTCCCTACAGCTCTGTCTTCCTCGATGCACAGTGCTTATCATTAATCGTGGGGCATTGTCTAAATGAAATGATGGGGCCCATCTCTTAATTTCTGAACTCAGCCAAAATGATCTGACAGAAGGAGCACAGCAGAAAGAGTGAGTAGCTGGCCCCAGAGACTATTTTAATAAACTGCAGTATGTATCATAGACAGAGACAGGCAGACAAACAGATGATGGCATGCTGTATGTACATCTAAAGAACTGAGGCCAGTAACTAATGCAATCCATTTAATTTCCTTTTTGGAACCCCGTGTTCCTGGCAATGTGATCCCGGGACCGAAAGTACAATGGCTGCAGCAAACAGCCCAGCTATAAAAGTTTGTCAGAGCACCAGCACTATCCTCTCCAAACACTGCCCTAAAAAATAATGAGAACACGGGTCCAGCATCTCATGTCCCTGCTGAACCCTCCATTACCCACAATGAACAGACAATGATTTTCTATGCAGGCATTGCAGGCATGTTGGTACTCACCAGGTCCTCATTATTCAGGGTGGACCGGTTCACCAGAGCGAACGAGATGCCTGCCTTTCGAGCAGTGAGGGTCTGAGGGAAAGAAGAGGAAACCAGAAATGATGAAAAGGGATAAATCCACCGATCCATTTTACCTATCTGCAGTTTTATGCAGTATTTCAGTGGATTTACACACAGCGGCGTGTAGAACACACATCTATATAGAGTTCAACAGCTTGTGGATGGATGATAATATTTTGTAAAAGGAAGAAAAGCCCCGAGTAGAATAGAATGTCATATATATTATCTGGACAAAAACAAGACTTTTTAAGACCTTGTGTCTGTGACAAAGCAGCCATCTGTTGCTCTTAATTTGTGCACAAGTGCAGACAGAAAGTAAGCTTACCAAAGCCTGAGATTTCCAGGAGGCCACGAATAGAAAATGAGAGAAATAAAGAAATATAATTAGAGAAGGAGTTGGGGGGGTGGGGTGGGGGGGTGAATGCTGAAAGCACAAACAGCAGAGAAATTGTATTTATTATCCATACTGAGCGCATAGGTGTCTCAACTGCCATGCAGGACTGCTGGTTAGGGCACAGAGCTTTAGAAAGATTCAACTATTCATCAAGAGAGATTATACAGCCGTTGCATGATTCTTTATCCATTCATGCATTGGAAGTTACTAAACTGCAGTCATGCTTGGCATTTATATTCAGTTCTCTGTTGGATGAAGCTTTGATCATATTTTCTGCTGTCTGCTCTGCACATTAGTTTGACACAAACAGAGAAACACAAGACGCACACACACACACTCACGTATGGATGAAGCCAGCTGTACTGCACAACACCGACTCTCTCTCTCTCACACACACACACACACACACACTCACTTAAAAAACATTCACACACACACATCTGCTCAGACATTCACGAACATACTCAAACATTTAACAGTACACGCCCACACAAGGTACTCTCACAAATACAAACAGGTAACACACATACAGACACACACAGATACACACACATGTAAATTAGCTGTTATATTAATATCCATTGAGTTTGGGTGACCAGAGCTTGATAAACATCTATCCCATACTGAAGGAAGTTACGTAACAGAGGAATGCAGACATGGACAGCTGACAATATTGGATCAGTCTTTACCACGACCCCCTTGTCTGCACAGCCCAGCTATGGTAAAGATCCATGGAAGCCATGGAGAATGTAGGAGGGAACGTGACCTCTACATGAACTGTGAGTGTTGATGTAAGTTTATCAACATGCACCAGCACTGCTGAGGTTGCTACGGGCAATACAATATGACCCTGTGTCCAGATATTATCCATACAGCTACAATATAGCGTTCAATGCTTTGTGAACCGATTTTCAACTTTCTGTTTTTTGGTTGGTTTATGTTTTTGCATCCCGCCAATATATATGGGGGAACCCTGCTGTCCGTTCCAATCAAACGCTGTTGCTGCCCTGAAGCAATCACACAGCAAATGGGGGACATTGACAAAGGAGAGGCATGAAAGGGGACCAATTAGTTTGCTGACTACTGACTTCATCCCACGTGTAAAAGGCTTGCTCAGTGTCACTTTTACATGATTTAAAAGCCTCACACAGTTAAATCAGAAGTCAATGAAGTCTCTCGGATATATTTTTGGGTTGAGTTGTCAACATTTCAAGTTCAATACAGTTTTTTTTCGATATCTGCCGAGCAACAAAAAAAAAAAAAAAAAGGAAGTAAAATGACCAAGCATCGGCGAGGCTGAAATCTGACAACTCACTGAAAAATATCACCCATAGCTGTTATGGGTCTATGTAGGAATGGCAAATATACACGCAAAATCCAAAAAAAATAAAAAATAAAAAACGACAACCCATACTTACCAAGACATTGTTGGTTATTAATTTCATGAGAGATATGGACAAATACAGCATCAACTCATGTTGTTCACTGTGATATAAACATTCATCAGCATCTATGTGTACGACATCAAGCTACATAATCATATTATTTCACAAGAAAGTCTAAATCTTTAAAATGTAAAAAGTTTTAGTATTAACAGGTTTCCAGTTTCCATCCTTCTGACTAAAATACATGAAGATGAGAAACAAACAGACATGAGACAGACACACACTGTGCAGCACATAGTGGACAAACAGTTAGAAACAGACATGAACACTATTTGCATCACGACAGCCTGTTGTCTTTCACGGAGACTAACCATGTGGCACAGCGCTAAAGTGGACTGCACTGCAACAGGCCTCTCTGTGGGATATGTTATGACACATTATGTTGCAATAAAAACAAATGGAGGAGCATCACTGTGATGCAGTGTCTTAAACACCCTCTCTAGGCTAATTAATCAAGCCATAGAGTTATGGCTAAGGTTACACTTTACATTCCCAGTAGCCAGAGTTTTAAGTAGTTGTTTTTATCACCAATCAACTCCTTATTGGCTTGTTTTTATCTCAATGAAATTTTATGTGATTTTTTTATTATTGTTTTTATTTCATTTTGAAACTACATAACAAATCATACATATGTGAGGGAAGTATTTGCAATCAACCCAATTGTGTGCTGCAACAAACTTGTAATTAAAATCACAAACCCAGACTAAGCTGTGTTTCAATAACCGTTATGGTTGCAGAGACTTCAGCTAAAACAATATTAAGGGTATTATCAGTCCTAGGATGTTATATAATGATATAACAAAAACACTGTGACTCTAAAGCACCATCACATTTTATCAGGTTCCCAGTAAAGTTATTATCGTCTTCTGCAGGGGTCCATACTCACACAGGGCAGGATTCCACCAGTGTGGTATAATGTGGGGTCACTCAAGATACATTTGACATAAATCACATATAACCTTGTTGAGGCAGATGACTCACCAGGTCTCGGACAAGAGGCACTGTCCTCTTGCGGCGTAAATCTGGCATGCTGTCAATACCATAAAGAATACTGCCAGCCCTGGAGAAGCAGACAGATTTAAGGTGTATTAATATCATAATAATGCCATGCGGGGGGAGACATTACTATGGTGAAAGGGAAAGAGGGGGGGCTTGATTTACACAGCGGGCAAATACCATGGATCATGCCTCCTATCTAACCTGTCTCACCCCTTCCTCTGTGCTTCTCATGGTGCCGACCACCTACACTGGAGCTCCATGTAATCCCTCTCACCCACTGCTGTTCCCATTCTCTCTTCCATATTATCTACATTTTCACAGGGTGTTTCTGCTGTGATGCCTGCTATTGATACATATTATACCTATTACTGGATTTAAATTACAGACTGTGAAAGATGAATATGAGATAAATTGAGAGGTGAAGGCCCACTGCAGCAAAAACTATGCAAACAGACCCCATGCCTCAAAAATGGAGACTTTAAGATGAGTTTTTGTAAGTCTCTACAAACACGCTCCAGCTCTCTCGCTTTCTCCATCCTCCAACTCCCTGGTGCACACTCCGCTTTCCCACCAGTCTTGCTCCTTTCCCGTGAGGCTCTCAGTGGCATCACCTCAACTGTCACTCAAAGCCTCTCTAATGACCTCGACATGACATCAAGGCCCCAATGCCTCCACACAGATAAAGCTCCTCAAGCTTTTCTGTCAGGCCTCTCAGCGACATCAGTGGTATGACCCTAAAGATACACAACGTGACGAGCTACGCCGGCCCTTGCCTCACCCTAAGACCCCTGGCTCTCGCTGCCTTTACAGTATGCACTATGCATGCTGCAGATGGCTGCATAGTCAAGGCAAGAGATCGGGTAATGGAGGCTAAATATGATTATTAACTAGACTATTTTCCCTCATGACATTATATGACAGCAGTTGGCTTCATCTATCTTTCATGTAGACCTCTATGATTAATCGTTCATACACATTTCTGAATGAGACATCAATTAGGCATGTGAAGCCAAGAGTTCCTTAATAGATGTTGTGAAGGCATCAGGCATCTAGTGTATTCATCTTTTCTCTGTGGTATGTCACAAAACATAGCATGATACCTGAATTGGGGCTGCATGCCTGAGAATCAGCGTGCTTGTAACATTTCTGCTACATGTGCCTCCACATGGGGCTACAAAACAGCACAGCATCTCAGATTTCTGTAATTGTGAGCGGATCAGATCAGGAAGTGAGCCACCACTCACCCTCCAGACTGCAAGCCGAGCACTTTGGGATCCAAAAGACTGCGAGGCTGCAGAGAGAAGAAACACACAATGTAAAACAAGAAATACAAAGGTAAGTGCACACAACTAAACACAAAGCAAACAGTAGCTAAATTAAAACAAAAGAAATGTACAGCATAACAAGGTGTAAGCAAAATACAGTACATTTGGGGGTCAATTCAGGATAAGACAAATGATAGGAGAGGAGGAGCACAGCACAGGGAGGAGGGAGGGAAGCACCGCAGGCAAAAGACCAAATTATTCCACATCAATGTAATTTGTGGGCTCAAGACTGAGAGTTTTGCCGCTCTTGGTGCTTCAGGCCAGATTTGCCTATTGTGTAACGCTCCCTCCTCACTGACCAAATGGTCCAGTTTGAAACACAAATCATTTTCTGAAAATAGGAATAAAAGGATAACCAGCACAAAGTGACAGCAAGATGGCTCAAAGGCACATGCTGCATTCTCTTT
The DNA here is from genome assembly GCF_043641665.1 of Enoplosus armatus. NCBI lineage: Eukaryota > Metazoa > Chordata > Actinopteri > Centrarchiformes > Enoplosidae > Enoplosus > Enoplosus armatus. The sequence goes on along the minus strand of NC_092180.1, from coordinate 21,214,447 downwards.
CATACCTACAGATATCACGGGATATCAAGGAAGACACAAAATTTGCACACCATCACACCACATACCACAAAACACAAGATAAATTTACAAACACATAAAAAAATGTTCACATGCGAGGAAGGGTTAGTCCAAGCGGTTAATGATAAACAATGACTTAAAACCTGTGTATCCAAAGCACTGCTGTCTGAAAAGAGAAAACGACAGAAGGACGGAGAGTCAGGAAAGAGCAGTTCACTGGAAAATACACACACTTAGTTAGGACACTAATGTACTGTTATCGCCTGATGACACAATTCTGTTTTGCCAAACAATTTATGCAGAAATGGAGACAGAGTCAACACGTGCCTCCGGGAGAATGCCTACGAACAGAGGAATACCGTATAAAGTAGGACCAGTAGAAAAAGCTCTGTTATGCAACAGAGGGCTCTCGGCTAAAGGTTGAAATGTGAATATCATTCTTCACATATAGAACATTTCAAATCAATGCGCAAATGTAAAAATGATGCCTTTGATTGATAACATTACCTGAGGTAACACTCATAGCTATGGAGACATGGGACATTAGGTAAGCATAAGCGGTTGGTATCATATTGCCATTTTAGAGACAAACTGTGAGAGGGTAAGCCCTTTAAATAAGCCAGACTGCAGAGGTGTAATTACTGTGCTATTGATCCATGGGTGATAAATGGCAGCATAATCATGATCTAATGTGCCACAAACAGAAAACAGCTGTTCACAAGAGAAAGAACAAACTGCCGCTGTGATTATAATGACACGATACACTGTTTGTTGTTGACATGCAGTTACTGCATCACTAATACAGCATAAGGCAATGTAAATTAGCTTCTTTCTTTAATTCCGCCAGTATCTATTGCAGTTTGTTTTGGTTCTTCACTTGAAAGTTGACACCTGTTAAAAAAAATCACATCATGAAAACATTAATTGACAACCATTAAAATATCAATAACTCTGAGCAATAGCATCCTCCAAATACTATGTACTGTGTTTTCAATGCGTAGGCCTAGAGTGCTTTAGTGCCATTAGCGTTGACCACAAGTGCATATCTTTTCATGATGATGGTCCTCATGGAGGCATTGATCATTTAAAAACATCAAAAATGCACTCTAGTCAACATGAAACCAATTTGATTGTATACATTCTTGACAAGTTTGATTTTTGGTACAACTGGGACAATATATTGTCACAGGGTGAGATGACCCAAAGCTGCACACACGCAGAGATACAGCACTCAAAGAGGAGCTAAGCTGGAAGTGGGTACCATGGACAGCGATCAGCTAAGCTACTTTCAGCCCTGCTGTACAAGATAGAGCCATCTCCTCTACCCGCAAGTCTGCAGCTGCACTAGATAAAGCCAGACCACAAAGACTATAGGCTGCTGATATAAACCTCATTTCACAGGTGCCTTAAATCTGTGGAACAAAAATGTAATTGATTGGTAGGAAACCTTGGAGTGTTCGTGCTGTTGGCAAAGCATTGAGGTATCAACAATAGCAGTAAATCCTGCATTTCAGTGCAGACACACATGGTCACACCCTACATAGATCAGAGCTCGCCAGAATAGAAAAGCCCACACATGGCTGATAGTATAACCATGACTGACCCCTGCTCCACACACACAGGAACATGTGTTCTTATGTGGACACATTCAGGCACACATTTACACAGAGACGCATGCATGTACACACACCGGTGTGTGTCTTTGTATATACACACACAGCAAGAGCCAGTATAAAAATCATTATAAAATCAAGAAACCTCTAATCAGTGATGACTGGTCTCCACAAGACCCTAGTTATTACAGTTTCTTTTCAGCATTCAGCACAATGACAAAGTATGTCATGATCACAGTCCAACACTGTGAGTGCGAGAGGGCAAGGAGCTCATAACAAAGAGAGAAAATCAAGATAATACTAAAGAGGACCAGGACCTGTGACAGCAACTCAAAACCTCTATTGTTACACTGAAGTTCTACGTTCAAGTATGAATGCTAAAAAGACTGCAGGAGTGTATGGGCATGAAGAAAAAGTGGCAAAGTACAGCATGTGGTTGTTTATGGCGCTGGAAAAAGCTACAGCCTAAACAGTGGTGGTGAGTATCACATACATTTGACACAACTTTTAATAATATAATATGGCCACAGTCATATTGTCATTTTTTACTTGGAGTACACACAGTACAGTACATTGAGGTGCTGACCAGAGTTTTAGTTCCAAAATTAAGTCCAAAATTATACAAATCACACAACTCTCCAATATACCATGCTTTCTTCCCTAAATATTTTTGGCTATCTTGCCTCCATCAGTGTCACATCACCATGACCTTGGTGAGCATTGTATATTGAAGAAGAGTTGGTCAACATTTTTAATTTTAACATATCCCCATTGGCCACATCACATATTGTATTTTCAGTGTGGGCTTGAAACCTGAGTTCGTATGCAATAATAATATCTATAGCTTTACTTAATTTGGAGTGCTAGCAGAGGTTTGGACCATCCTGCACAAAGTTTATATAACAGAGCAGCAGAGAGGACCAGGATTGTATAAAAGTGGAGCAACAAACCATTGCAGCAGGATTGTTGACACAACAACCAGTTTGTGCAGATGGGCAGGCTGCAGACCTGACAGTGAACACATCCTGAAAAAGTTGCATTGACAAGCCAACTGCTTGCCACCACAAGTGTGACCATCTCAAATCTATGAACAGCCTTCTTAGCATTACCTCACAACGTATCAATGTTCAAACAGCTTTTAGTAGCCCACATTTCCATTCTGTGCCAAGACAGGAATTAGTGTGACCTTCATGTACTGGTGCAACAGTGGCATTCAACAATTCCACTTCTACCTAAAGACCAGAGTTTGTGTCTGCTACCAACAGTCAATATTGGCTTCTTTTACGAGAATCTTTCCCTGACCTCAATAGGTTTTAGTTTCCAAAGTTAGCATCGTTAGCTTCACAGATCCAATTAGTCAGTCCTCCTATGGCATGGGGCCACTTAACTCCACTTTTACTACTTGTTTCTCCTTCGGAAGCACTCAGCTCTTCGAGGGAGGATGAGAGTGAGAGGGATTTTAATAACGCTCTTTTTTGGTTCTGAAAAAAATAAAGGTAGAAAAGACACATTGCATGTTTGCACAACACCAATACTACTATTAATCTATATAGCATTTTTCAAGACACCCAAAAAGCACTTTACATAATATACATAATATACTGTGAATATAAAAGAGTAAGTCACTACATCAGGGATGGGCTGCATGCGGCCCCCATCCTCACTCAGTTGAGTTGGAAGCAAGTGGGCCATTTGACCACATTTGAACCGGATTCCATTCATTCCCTCGAAACGCAAGAGGCCTGTAGCCAAGTAACTGCTTGCACTTGGTCACGTCCTGATCTTGCCAGGCCTCTTCCACAACATCACGCGACAAATAGAGATGTGAGTGGCCAAAAAAGAAAACTGGACCAAGAGAACCATGTCTTCGAGGCAAGATGGGAGACCTTTTTTTTTTTTTCAGAAGTCAAAGGCAAACTTATGTGTTTAGTGTGTTTGAAAACAAAATCAGCCATGAAGGATTTTAACTTGAGTTGCCACTATAACACCACGCATCAAAGACAAATATACACCGAGGGTGTTTGAGCAACTATCATCGCTGACCTCAAAGGGAATACACTGACAGCAGAGCCTTTCTACCAAAGCCTCGACTACACAGGTGTCCTCTCTCAAGGCGTCTTATGCTGTTTCCCTTGAGTTTGCTAAAGCAAAGAAGGCCTTGACAGATCGCTAAACATTGAAGCAATGTGCAGTAGAGATGGCTAAAGCTTTTGGAGAATTTTGCATAACTTTTGACATTCAAAATCATGTCGACGGAAAGCTAAAACAACATGCATGACTGCAAGTACTTCTCCTTAGCACTGGATGAGGGTACAGATGTGATGGCTTCTCATTTACACAAGAGCCATTGACAGTTGAACAAGTGCACGAGGAGTTATTGAAACTGGTGTCTTTGCATGACACTATCAAAGGCAAGGATGTTGTCAATGCCGTTACAAGTGTTGGTAGTGAGCATGGGGCTTTGACAAGCTTTCAGCTGTTGTTACCAATGGCGCACAATCAATGCAAGGAAGACACTGGATTTGCTGGGCTCCTCCAACAACACTGACTGTCTAATACTGCACTGCATCATACATCAGGTGGGTAATGTTATCGCTAGTTAACTATTAATATATGGTTATGACTGTGGGTATAGAATTTTTATCATAGGCTAAATCCTGTTTCATTTTGATCTTACAGGACCCTCTGTGCCAAGACAATAAACTTCAGCCATGTCATGGATTTAGTGACCAACGTTACCAATCTCATTCAAGGGGGAAAAACGTCTCTCAGTCACAGGAAGTTTGTAGCCTTTTTGGATGAAGTCAGCACCACTTGTGAGGATTTACAGATGCACACTGAGATCAGATGGATGATTCGAGGGAAGTGCTTGGAGAGGTTTTTTGCGCTGCGCACTGAAATCCCAGTGTTCCTGGAGGACAGCATTTGATGTGAAACAAGTGCTTCCTGCAGTAAACTCAGGGATACAGATTTTGTCAGCGACATGGCCTTCCTTGCGAATTATTTGGCACACTTTCCCACCTGTGACGAGATGCACAAAGATGTCCCAGAATGCGAGAAAACATTTCTGAAGTACAGAGGCAACATAGAAACATAGAAACACTGCAGGAGCAGTTCAAGATTTCTACACTGTGCAGCCATGAATTGCACTATTTACTGACCCCCGCTTTCAGTGAGCAACCCTGAGAGCTGCAGCTTGAACTGTGAGAACTACAGTCAGAAACCTTCTTTAAAGCAAAGCGCAATGAGTGGGGAGTTTCATTTTTGAGACTACTAACCGAGTCCCGCTTTTCATCCCTCAGGGATTTTGCACTTTCAATGGCCAGCATGTTTGGGAGCTCTTACATCTGGGAGAGCTTCTCAACTTCTCAACAATGAAGCACATCAAGTCAAAAGAGAGAAACAGGCTGACAGACAAAACTCTGTTCCAGCTCATGCAGATTGGATGCACAAAATTGACATTCAGTCTATTGTACCCCGGCAGGAGAGGCCACAAGTATCTCATTAATAATGATTAACAATTAATAATTAACTTTATAGTGATCCACCTGTGGGTGAGGGTCAGTGGCTTTTGAAACATGGAATGGGAGGGCAGAGTAGAAATGCACTACAAACAAGAATGTTGGTCGTTGCACTTAGTGTCGGTTTTAACTTTTGTATCATTATAGAATGATGATTTTTGAGACCCCATTGCACTGAAATACTGGTACTCAGGAATGTGGACATTATGTTTCTGTGTTAAGCTCATTAAATGAATAGAAGCATTCCTAAATGCATTTGAATATAAAAAATTGAAATGTTGGTATATTAAACTTTGATTACCAGTATCCTATGTTCAATTCAACATGAACATGCTAGTTGATACTGATAAATAATATTACGTATTTCCGTTCACTAAAATATTAATTATTGTGATGTGCTGTTTGTTGAACTACCGTAAACTATTTTATTGTATGCATATATTCATATACTCATTTGCCTATTTATTTTATTAATTTATAATGTAATGCTGGATTTTCATAGCATTTGTTGTCTTAATAACTATGTATGCCTTATGGTGTGTATTCATTACTTGCACTTTGAATAGCAATTGTTTGGATCTTTGAACATATGTACAGCTTGATACGTGCTATTGCTAGATGACAGCAAATCAATGTGTTTTTCAGCTCAAAGATCCACTCAAGTTGGGGTGCAAGGAAATACACAGATGGAGGTAATACAAAAACATTTCATATTATCATGTATTAACCAACTGAAAGCTGTTTCATTAATAATCTCAACAATTACTTACAGGATAACAGATTTGTGATAAAACAGGAGGACCAAAAGGGAGATGTGTGTAGTGAGAGGTTGCAGCGCTCCAGGCTTTGATGTAATGAAATGTGGTAGCGCAGAGTGAGATGTGAATGTCCTGAGTGCCTGTGCTACTAATTTGTTCACTGCTTGTCCCTCTGATGACTCAAACAATACCACATGACCAGACCATTTCTTACTATAGAAGAAAATGAAACAACTGCAGCATGTGCAACATTAGCACTCACTGTTCCCCTCAGCTCCTATTTTTCAGCTATGACTAAATGTTTGAGGCTGTAGCAGGCTGATGTCAGAGGGTTTATTTAGTTCAATTTCAGCGCAAAAATAGAATCTGTGTGCATGAACCAGAATAGAGCATTGGGGTAAAATGGGTTATCGGCCCTAATCAGCAATGTTTTTGAAACTGAGATTTAAATTGTACACAAAAAGGCAGAATTATTGCCTTAATCTGAGTTATTATGAAATTATTCTTGTGCAGGTTTAGGGGAAAAGTACAAGCATGATGATAATGAGGATAGCAACACCATATCCAAGAAAGAGTACAGTGTTTTAAGTGTCTAATCTGAAAGCCAGAGGAAATGTATTGCAAACTAGAGTCATAGCTCCTCCAAATTCTGAGCATAAACTGTGGAGAAGAGGCTTTCCCTGTTTACAACAGTCGGATGAAAACTGCGATACTGAATCAGTCAGTGCTTTGAATTGGATGGTATCACCTAAAACAACAACAGAGACTCTTCATTCCCTGTATCTGCATTTTTCATGTCCACACTTTCTCAAGAAATGGTGCACTAAGCATAAAGAGGGTCTACCTCCTTTGCTCCCTCAGGAGCAAGCAGCAAACTTCACTAGCAGCAGACCTCTATAAATATTCCAAGCAAGGCTGACCTGGTTACAGAATGCCCTTGGGAGTGTGAATTAGCATCTGAATACAGACGCTGCTGTAGCCAGTTGAAGACAGGCCTGGCAGAAGTGGCAGTACTGCTGAGACTCCCTTCACAACTCCAACACAGACCAGCCACAGCACGCTTCAGAGCACGAGCATGATGAGCACACATCAGCTACAACAGATGAAAGCATAAAGCTAATGAGGGGGAGTGTAGAGTATGCCTGTCCGAGCTTCCATCGTTCCATGGCTACATCTTCATCAGTAGCATAATGAATTTGCCCCCAATGTCACATAAATGCATATTAGATGTGTTTCTATCAACTCAAGAGAATGTGTAAAATGTCAGGTAGTTGGTGGTAATGCAACATTCAAGGATTGCTTAAAACAGGGTAGAGTTCTTTAATGGCCAATGGCACTGGCCAGAACATTGACACATTTTATGGTCAATTTGGATGGAAGCCTTTCTTTTGTTTATAGTTGTTTATAGTTACTCATGCCTGACATTTCTTCTCCTCATTTCAGCCTGTCTCAAAATGTTTTTGCACTGTTGGGTAAAGTGAAAACTAACAATGGCTATGACATCTGGATTCATATGTCACTGTTGACAGAACCAGGAAACACTATAGAAAAATATAGAAACACTATAGAATGCAGAATATAGTGTATAGAATATAGACAAGGCCACTAACTGACTTATAGAAAGATGAAGAGAAGAGCCAAAAGACATCGGACAGTGAGGACAATTGGTCACACATTTTCATTTGGAGTCATATGCCTGGAGTCTACTGCATGCCTAACCTCGCACATGCACAATTCAAGAATGAGAGCTGAGTCAGTCAATGACTGAGATAGACTCTTAACTCGTCTGTTAGACCAGCAAGAAAAATGTATAAGAATCAAAATGGACAATCAAAGTCAATGAATAGCAATAACTTTCCGTACAGAAATGCCAAATATATAGATATAGATAAGATATAAAGGGATTTAGATTTATGCTGCCATACATACATTATCCACTAGAGAGAACTGACAAGTTTGTTTTTCAACTGTATAAGGTAGTTTGTATTGGTTAAAGAACTGTGACCAATTCAGCCATGCTTGTTTACGGTATGTGTGATGTTAAAAACAAATGCAGGCCCATATTATACCAAATGTTTTAAACTCTCAAATATCAATATTGGAATTAGCCTAAAACATCCAGTATTGATTGGGCCTTCATTTCAACAAGATTTCTTGGTGCATCCCTTCTGCCTATATTCTCACTGTGTTGACATGTATAAGTGAATTTAATTGAATCATTTAAATGTTAGTGTGTATAAGCCTACGGTGAGAATTTTGATTATAATGTATAGTGTACTGTCTTTCTATCTTGCCTACTAATACCTCACATGAGCTGCACTTTGTTGGTCTTCAAATCATGGTAGGCATGGTCACATACAACCATGTGACAGAGAAGGAATCTCTCCTAATTTAAGAGTTTCAGTAAATAACAGTATTGAAGTTATTCTCCGCAGGGTGTTTGCTGAATGTGGCCACTGAAAAGGTTTGTGCACACATCTGTCACACAGTCTTGCAGTCGTCAGGTGTAGCCTGTATTCCCTGTACTACAGTACCTAACTCACCATTACTGTAGTACCACAGTTGCAGCTACATATGTAGGTCAAGCGCTTTTTCATTTTAAGTAAGGGTGGAAATTCCCTGGTCTCTTTTTTCATTCCAGTTGAAAGACTACTTTTCCTTCAATGAATCAACCTTAACCATTTATTCACCAGTGTTGATTTTAAATTGCAGTTTTTTTAAGTAAGCCTTGGCCTATCAGCTATACAGCATTTAGATTCAAGGTAACTACTGCAGTCAGAAAGGTAAAGGTATGATACAAAAAGACAAATGACAGTATTGGGATAATATTCTGATACATGTAGAGAATAAAATATCTGTAGTGCAAACATTAGTCACATACATTCTCAGTGGTAGGTCAATATGTACAGACTTTGTGTTCACACTTGTTTTAACTGTCTGCCACCGCAATGACACCCAATAACAGACTGTAGTCTTGTTTTTATTCATTGTGAAGAATTGATGGTAGTTTTGGAGGCCGACCCTATTGTAGCTTTAAAGGTCTATTAAATTTTAATGATAAATGATATACCTCCAGAAAACATGTTTGGCAGTCTTATCCCTTGAGCCATAGTCCACTACAAGAGAATCGAGTACTGTGCCATGGGAATACAAATACAAAGTCAATGCCACCAGTAACACTGCCATCCACCTTCGGAGAGAGTTTTTCAACTCAAAATAGATTACCAATTCAAAGAGACATCCTTTGAATGGATCAAAGTCTGAGGTTCCCATAAATCCAAAGATATTAAACCACAAAGTTTCAAGTCTTGGCCTTGTCTCCACCATATAAATCAGACAGAATTCAGACTTCCACTAAGAACACAGAGGACCCAATGGATGTTTATGATTAACAGACCATACCAATGTTTTTGTATGTTTTAGCTCAGTAACTAAAAATTGTGCACTCTACATTACTTCCCACCATTTTACAAATCTTACTATAACTTCATAGAATGAATTTTCCTCCTCGTAGGCAGCCTTAGGTTAATATAAAGTATGAAGTAAACTCTGAGAAACCCGAAGCTTTTTAGGGATGCTCCAACATCTGAGACTTGAGAGTTGATGGCTGTATCTTCTCAGTGCAACACATGACATTGTAAATTCTTGTTGCCCTTTCCCTGATGTCCATGTTTGTTGTTTGTCTTTTTTTGACAAATCAAAAATGCATCAACAAAACCGAGTTGTCAAAACAGTTGCAGCTAAGATGTAGGCTATTTATGTTAAGTAGTTAGTTGTAGTTGTAGTTAATGTGCTGTAACACAAAACCACTGATCTAGGTCTTCTAAGTCCCACATGCTTGTTTTTGACAACTGCTTACTGTTACAGTTATGACCTGCTATGTATTGCCAATGTAAAGCCTTGTACAGTACAAAATCAAAGTGACATTATGACCAACAAAAAGGAATGAAGAGTCGTACCCCCTGCCAGGATCTGCTGCTCTAGCTCCGCCATCTGTTTCCTGTAGGCCCTCAGTGCTGCCTCCTTGAATGTGGGTCGAATGCGTTTCTTGGGTGGGGCCTCTGTGGGCTTCTCCTCTGGAACATTTTTGTTTTCATCCTCCTGCTGATGCTCCACTTTTTCAGACACCTCAGCGGACTCCTCTATTATCTCCTCTATCTCCTCTAACTCCTCATCACCCTCTTCCATCTCCTCTGTCACATCATTGTCCTCGGTCTCATCCGGTTCCTCTACATCTACATACTCCACCATTGCATCATATTCAGCAGTGTCCTCAGTGAGTTGGGTTTCATAGTCCTCACTGTACTCTTCATCATACTGCTCATCCAAACTGCAATCATACTCCAGAACACGTGCCTCTTTACTTGCCTCATCATCCACTGTGGCTTCAAAATCTTGAGAGGCCTCAAAATCCTGAGAGGCATCATTGTCCTGAGAGGCCTCAATGTCATCAGACACATCATAGTCCTGAGAAGTCTCATACTCCGGTGCAGGCTCCTCTGTCTCCTCTGTCTCATTAGCATTAGTTCTGTTCTCCAAGTTAGCTAGTACCTGCTCCATCACTTCAACATAGTGGGTCTCACTGTCCACTTGTTGTTCCCCAGCTTCTGCCTCTGCACCTGTTTGCTCTTCCTCTGACTTGTAGAAGACAGGCTCTGTACTGACATCTGAGTCTATTGTAGTAGTAGAGTTATTTGCAGTGGAGGTGGACAGGGTGCGGAAACGCCCCATGAATGAGGAAGAGGAGTTGGTGGGCTCCTCAGGAGGAGCAGGGGTTTGAGAGCCAGACTTCCAAACAACCTCCAGAGCTGACTTAGCCCTCTGCAGTGTAGAGCCAAAGCCAAAACCAAAGGACTTCTCACTGAGATCTATGCTAAGCCTACTGCTCCAAGACTTGGGAACCTCCTCAACCTTCTCTGTTCGAATCTCACTTTGACTGCGGTACATAGTTGAAGACTTATTCTGGGTCTGGTGAAAGCTATGATTGATATCCAGTTCAGGGAATTTTTCTTTAGGAAGTGTTTTAGAGGTTTCCTTAGGGGCATCTTTAGAGGCTACTTTAACTGGTCCTTTAGGGGCTTCTGTTGGGGCGGCTTGAGGGGTCTCTTTGGGGGGCACCTTAGGACTCTCTTTAGGGGCTACCTGTGGGACTTCTTTTGGTGGAATTTTAGAAACTTCTTTAGTGGGTACTTTACAAGTCTCCTTAGATTCTACTTTAGGCATCTCTTTTGGGACCTCTCTTGGGGGTAGTTTTGCAGCCTCTTTGGTAACCTCTTTAGCCGCAACTTTCAGACCTTCTTTAGATGCAACTTGTGGAGGTTCTTTAGCAATGACTTTAGGGGACTCTTTAGGGGATTCCTTAGGGGACACTTTAGGGGTTGAGATAGGGCTCTCAATAGGGGTTATTTTAGGGCTCTCTTTAGGTGACTCTTTGGGACTTTCTCTAGGAGTCATTGTTGGGCTATCTTTTGGGGTCACTCTAGGAGTGACTTTTGCAGCCTCACTAGAAGTTACCTTAGATGTCACTTTAGATACTTCTTTAACAGTAGGCTTTGTAACATCTTTAGGTGTGAGTTTAGGACTGTCTTTAGGGAGGGCTTGAGAGGATTCTTTAGCTGCTGATTTCTGAATATCTTTAGATGACTCTTTAGGAGCTACTTTAGAGGTCACTTTCGGTGAAACCTTAGCAGATACCTTTGGGCTTTCCTTTGGCAATATCCTGGTGGTTTCCTCTTTAGGAGCCAATTTAGTTTGTTTATGTGTCACTTTAGCAGTTGCTTTAGGGGCGTCTTTAGATGATACTTTCGTGCTTTCTTTTGTGGTCACCTTACATCCCTCTTTAGACTGCCGGGCAGATGTCTTGATGACAGACTCCCGGTCTGTGATGGGAGGTATAATGTGGGTGGTTATAGGTGGTAGGGAAGGCTCTCTGTCAAGCATCATGAATTCCTCATCTCCTTCAAATTGTAAATCAACCTCCTGACATTTAGTGATGTTTTCTGGAAAACCAGGAATGGTTGATGGGTCAAAGGGACTGCTAACCTCTATGGATGCTTCTAAGCCAGAGTCAGCACCCTGCTCCAGATGATGCCAGTCTTTCCAGGGTGATAGGTCACCTTGCAGAGAGACCTGGGATCCACTGTAGTGGCTTCTATCCCCAGACATACAGACAAGTCCATTGCTCACCCCACTGTCAATAGTTTCTGTAGTCTCAACCTCATTGTGTTCATAGGTTTGACTCTCATGGCTGAGTGGGTGACTAGGACTAGCATACCAGGAGGAAGCCATGTCTTCTTGTTTTCTCTGCCACAGTTCCTGATCTGAGGAGGACAGCAGGGAGCAGCCATTTGCCCGAGTAAAGTACTGACTCTCTGAAAAGTCTTCTGAGTATGACTGGCAAAGTTTTGAGCAGTCAGACTCAGAGCGGCTGAGTTTAGGGGTGGAGTAGTCACTCTGGGAAAGCCAACCAGGGGTCAAATCAGAGTAGTAAGCCTTTGCATGCTTGTCTGGGTCATAGTAAGAGTCATCAGCATAGTGAACTGCACCCGAGTAGCCTGCTTCCTCTCCTGACCGGCTATGGTCATGGGATCGCCTCTTCTCTGATTTGCTCTTGTGAACAGGCTTCGAAATCACCATTGCATATTTATTTCTGCTTAATTCATCTAACTCTTTATCACTGTCCATTGAGTCCCAGTCATCACTCTCCACTACTTTATCCTTTCCTGAGACCTTTATATCCATGCTTTCATAAGTTTGTGAGGAAGACATTGTTTTGTCTTTTCTGTCCTTTCCATCATGGGTTAAGCTATCTGTAGTGACTGTAATGCCTGTTCCTTTAAGTTTATAGCATTTTTTCAAGACTACATCCCTATCCTGGGGTGTTGCAAAAATAACAATAATAGGGCGGGGTTTTGCATTAGAACATTCTCTTTGTTGCCCTAACCTATGAGCAAGCTCAATTTTAATTGTTTTATGGGCATCAATGAAACCCATTTTGTCTTTTAGTATTTTATATATTAGACTCTCTGTTTTCTCTGACTTATCTTCAGGAACATTGAGGAATCGCAAGGTTGAATTATTGGCCTGGTGGCTAATTTGTTTTATGTAGTCATGAATGTCACGTGTCTCCCTTCTTGACTGGACAAATCCTGAGCGAAGCTGCTCAATCTCACTCTGAACTACTTCCACACTGCTGGAGATCTCATCAATGGAGCTTTTTAGGGCATTTACATGGCCACGCAACTCAGACAGTTCTGTCTCTATCTGGCTGATCCCCTGAAGCTCCTTAAAGATCATCTCCATGACATCCTGGGTCTGACTAATGCAACCTGTGGAGGAGGAGCCAGGCTCTAGGGTCGAGCTCTTTTGCTGCCGCCCAGCACGGTCCAAGGACTTGCTCCGGATGCCCAGGGTTTTCCTCCAATTGCTCACCTCTGAGTCTGAAGAGACACATTCCTGACTCTTTTTCCATTTTCTTAACTTGCGTAGAGCCCCCAGCCTGAGTGTGTGTAGACTGGAGCGTTCCACTCGTTCACCCTCAGAACTGCCATCAGAGGGAGCCAAACTGATGAGGCTCTTTCTGTTTCGTCTTACTGGCATAGTGTGTGATTTATGCTCATCCAGTCTCCTCACAGGTTTTGTCTCACTCAGGGAGTCAGAGTAACTACTATCAATCGAAAGAACCTCAGGAAAGATACTTTCATTATTATTCAAAAAAAGAGAGTTTTTCGGGAGTCCATTTGCAATAGCTACACGGTAACTGAAAGTGGGTGACAGGGATGAGCAGTCGTTCTTTCCGTCGTCTTCTTCAAGCGATATGTTACGTGCCGAAGAGCATTTGGAAATCTTTTTAACTGTAGTCTTCAGTGTGGTAGAGAGAGTTAGATTGTGTGCTTGCAAATCAGTGGTCAATTTGGGCTCTTTATTTTCGCTTCTCTCTTTCTTCTTTATTGGGTTTGCCAATTTCTTTGTAAACATTCCTTTGCAAATCTTTATAATGTAGGATGATATAGTCTTTATTAGGGCAGAAACCATGGATGGCAATCCTGTGGACTGTTTTTTATCATCTAGCGAAAGAAGCTGGCTGAGAATACAGCTGTGGTGAGCCAAGCACAATCAGCCTGTGCTTGACAGTGGGTGCCCAGCTCACAATCACTAAAACCACAGCCTGTGTAGAGACTCACTAATACTTTTAAATCCAGTGGCCTTCCTCCAGAAAAAGGACATCTCTCTGAAAGACAAAAAAGAGAATATTTACTTTACAATTTGGTTGCAGATTCCCAGATCACACAAGCAGAAAGAACCTTTATTGAGTTATTGCTTTGTAATTATAGAGACAGTGGACAATATGTTAAAACTTTAATATGCATAATGTCAAAATTCTCAATCTCCAAACATATTATACAAAGATGATGACAATTCTGATGCAGACAAAACAGACCATTCATTTGAACATTCAAAGGACAATTTTTCGATTTTATTATTTAATTTTATGTATTATTAACAATTATCTGTGAATGGCTTTACAGCAAATGCCACAGAGCATCCTAGTCACCCATCCTACTTAGACTTCACTTAAACTGTATGCCAGAGGTGCTGACGAAGATAGAGAAGAAAAGACAAAGAGAGAGAATGAAAGTATAGGCCTACTGCGTGTGCTTGTGTGTGTGTGTGTGCGTGGGAGTCTGGGGTGAGGGGTAATCAATTGCATGTGTAAATGACTATGTGTGCATTCATGTATGTTTGTGTGTAAATCAAGGTCAATAGACCCACTAGCTACATTGATGTATCCAGCTTCTACAGCAGGAGAGAGCCAATTATTCTAATTGCTTCAGTGCTACAATACTCTTGTCAGTGTCTGTGAAACACAGGAAGCACCAAACTATACCGTCATTATTCTAAAACAGTGTGTTCATCATAAATAAATATATAGCTTGATGAAAAATGCTGAGGCAAAAAAATCTGGATCATATTTGATGGGGCTGGAATTTTCAACACATCAATTTTCTAAAATCAGATACAAACACAAGACAAAATCTGATTGTTTGCTATTTCCCATATATTCATGATAATGATGACGATGATGCAGATGTTTTCACTAATTAAAATTATGAAGTTAATGACCTATGTTGTCATACATTTAATGTCCCACTTAGTTGAATTAGAATGGTTCAGCACCTGAACCATTCAGGTATCGTAATGCACATGTGCAGCAGACTATATAGTTACAAAGAGGACAAAATGGCCATCTTTGGCTTGTGAAAAAGAGGCTTTATAAGAGACTTCTTGAGTCAAGCTGCATAGTGTTAAACCTTCAACAGCTTGGAGTGGTTCTGAGAGGTGTGTGTTTTCTATAGAGTGGAACTGGCCAACTGAGTCGAAAGAGGGATGTTTGTTGTGCAGAGGATCTGACAGCTGCTCCACATTAGTTCTGGGGTTTAGAGCTTGATGTGTCTACCGTCTCATGACCACAGAGAGATGCTCACTCCAAATGAGCTGTGAAACACAGCATCACAGTTAGCTTTTATTGCTGGGCTCTGAAGAAGGACCAAGCATTAGCAAATAGAGCTTAAGATTAGGTTGTCAGCACAGTTGTGTTTCTGCCAGTAATGTCTGTGCAAGGAAACCCAATTTTATTATATGTAATATTGAAAGGTTTTGTGCACTAGTACCAATCTCAATGGATGAGTCTACTAACTGCAGCTAATAAAGTACTGTCATTCCAATGTAAATTACAGAATCCTAGAGAATTGTATACTCCCAAACTGTCATGGTATAGTCACAGGTCAGTATGGTCTTGAGTTGTGAAAATACAAAAAAAGTAGCATCAAATCAGATTTGTCATTACAGAAATGGAATGGCAACAGAACGACGTAAAGAAGGACTACAATATAGTTTATGGTATAAGGAGGTTCATGACTCAGCTCTCTTGTAGACTGGCCTAAAGCCAAGAGCAGCCTTTTGCAACTGATGGGTCACGACCCAAAACTGTCCCTCCATAAATAAATCACATCAGATATTGTTAAAATATGTCCTGACATTGTACTGACATTTTTAGCTCTCATATGAAATTCAAACTTCTATCTGCATGCAATTAGTGAGAGTTGCCACAGCACAATCACAGTCAACTTGTGTTAATCAGTGAGCAGCTGAGGGTTAAGTGCCTTGCTCAAGGGCACCTATTGTTGTTAGGGTAGGAGAGTGATGGCTTATTCACTCACTTCCAAGGGAATAAGCCATTTCTATCTTACACTCATTTTTTTGGCAATGGTATGGTATCCCAATAAAAATATAATTCCTCGAGGAATTTGCAATTCTCTTGAATATTTAAAGCCACTGCACATATCCACACGTGTGTTTGCACGTATGTTACCAGATTAGACCTCTCCTCAGGACTGTGTGGGCGTGGACAGACTACACTTGACATCTCCCTCATTCTCTTGTTAGTTTTGTTGCATCTGTTATGGTGGGAAAACTCACACTGTTATCATTCTTATTAGTAGCCTACGTAGACTTTGGTGACATCATTTAATTCCCAGCATAGCTCTGCCCAACTTTAACCTGAGCAAAGGTCTAATCAGCCAGAGTAATTGGAAACACTCATGTAGGTGCGCACTGCTTTGCTGATTGATAAGCCTTGTGACTATAGAGAGTTTCAGCAGGATGAACTAAGACAAGACAATTAATATTATGCTGTTGTGAGAGGCACCATTTAATTATAATTGGAAAACAAGTCTTTACTTCTAATCAGTCAATCTGAAATTAGTGACTTCTTTTCCCATTCAGTAATTTCTAATACGGTAGCTTGTAGAAGGAAATACCAAAAATGACTGTATCATAAATTAATATATTTATTATCTACGCACTTGAATAACACAATATAATGAGCAGAATTGAATGTGGGTATGAAATAAGCATTAGACGGAAATCATGAGTGGAATGTAGTGAATTAAAATGAAAAGAAAAATGAAAGGAATATATCTCTAAATTATAAATGAGTTAAATATTTGGGTGACACCAATAGCAATTGGAAGAATACGGTGGATGATAACAACAACTGCCAACCTTTCTTAGCCAAAGAGAGAAAATAATGCATTAAGCCCAACTTTGGCGTCAAACTCTACTGTCTCCTTCAATGTTATATGGAGCGGAGATCTTGGTGTTCGCCTTTGCAAGACAGTGGTTGAGGTCATGTCAAGCAGGGCTAGCTGGATTGTTTGTCAGGGCTAAGATGAAGCATTTGTTGCTCAGCTCTTGGGTTAGCGATGCTGGGTCT
This sequence comes from Enoplosus armatus, assembly GCF_043641665.1. Classification (NCBI taxonomy): domain Eukaryota; kingdom Metazoa; phylum Chordata; class Actinopteri; order Centrarchiformes; family Enoplosidae; genus Enoplosus; species Enoplosus armatus. The sequence goes on along the minus strand of NC_092180.1, from coordinate 21,197,262 downwards.
TCCCCAGATTTGACTGCTCTTACTGTATGATCAAACAAACTTAGCATAGCAGGGGTTGTTGTCCCTGGGTGAGCACAGGCAGTCTCTTTAAATTGCAGAAATATGCTGCTTATATACAGCTGAAGTTATTTCCCTCTGTGGTTGTGTTAGGCAGAGTGCTGGATGCTGACCAGATATGGAAAACAATACTCGAATATAACCAAATTATCTGTTACACTTTGCAAATTCAAGGTACAAAAGTGGTTAGAAAAGAAAAACACATTTAAACAAAGCAAAAATATGAATCCAATATTGAGAAAAATACGTCACAGCTTAAACAGGATGTAGGGAAACTTTGAGTGAAGCTCATGGTTTTGTTGTGGTTTAAAAAAGGAAGGAAAAGGGCATTTTACATTAATATTAAAAACAAAAAAATAAAAAATATGTATGTATTTGGTGTGGTTTGTTGATATCAGATCTTTGTGGAACCAGTCTTTAATGGATGTTACTTTTTTATGAATATTATTATTGAAGAATTGGGTTGAAAACAGTGCACATGGCTCAGTTTTCAAGTTCATACTAATTATTTTACTCTTTCTTGATATTGCAAATCCAAAATACTACAATTATTTTTTGAGTCAAATGTCCATTTGTGGTAAATATCGGATTTGTGTCGTTTTGGACACAGCTTCATAGTCCAGGTGCAAGGGATGAACAGACAGAAACGTATTGCTGAGAATGTGACTTGTGTAGAGTTCATAGTCCATTTAGTCCACATTCTGTTTTCTATTCATGATTCTGTTCATTACATAAAAACAAATCTTGCCCCAAGGAAGTAAGTTGTGCATAACATTTCACATACTACTTTCTCAGTCCATATTATGTAAAATTGATAGCCCATTTTAGAAAGTATATTTAACCAACATGAATGTTTTCTAAAGCTGCATTTTGTTGAATGACTCAACCATTATGGACCCTTATCATAATGCAATACAAATACATGCAATAAAAAATACACCTAACAATGACTGCTGGTTAATTCTTACCAATTATCTTAATGCATTTGTGATACAATTTTTGTAAAGTAGGCTACTTAATGTATTAAATTGAGCTCCAGCCACAAACATGGCTGACAGCGTCTGGGATATGCCGCTGTTTACTGTAGCATTGACTGGAACATCACTTATATAAAGCACTGTGCTACACTGTGGCTGCACTCTGTCTGGACAAATCACGCTAAAAGAGTCCTAGTGTTTAATGAGTGTTGATTACCAATTAGGGAGCTGCCTTTCTCCTTACAGAGCCATCCTGACATCTGCATGTTAAGGTTTGACAAATGAAGCATTCACCCTCTTCCAGAGCTAGAGTTGATACGCAAATGACTGGATAATACCCACGAGGTATCGCCTGTATCGTCCCATTAGAGCGTAATGATGCAAGAATTAGGAGAAAAGGATGACAGATAACTAGATCACCTTATCCCACTCGTGTGTGTTTGATCAATTTGACCACAGAACGTGCAAAGAAATGGCTCTGTGAGCCGACTCAGCAGCAAATGGGTTACCATTTATTCTGAGCCAGCATGCCAAGCACATGTGCGAATGAGATTACATGTTGGGTTATCTCAATCTACAGCATCTCCGCTATTTTCATCCTCGCTTTGTAGCATAATATAAACAGATTTAGTGTACTAGAACCCATTCTGTGGCACCTACCTAGAGATAAGTGGACAGTGGCTATTGGTTATTTATAATAGGATGAGTCATAAACAATTTATGTAAGTAGCATGTGCTCACACACACATCATCTGCTCAGTATAAAATAAGGCCCTGTCTGGAACATACACTCCCTTCATTTATAGGTCGCTATTATCGAGTTTACTATGTCATATGACTTGGCTACATAATGTAATTGGGTTTCAAATATAAACACGACGTGTTCAAGCATGTTGTATGTTCAATAGGCCTGTGAAACACACATGAATCTATAGGATTTTTGTGATTTTTGTTTTTCTATCGTCATATGTTGCTTGTTCCACCCTTTACAATTCAGAGGCTATGTGCCTTTGAGCCCGAGACTGAACCTCCAAATGCACCACTGTCTTTGTAGGTAACTTACTCACCAGCTACATGTCTAGTATGTTGTAAAAAAAAAAAAAAAGCATCTTCTCTAAACGACTTGCTTGGACAGTTAAGAGCGTCTAAAAAAAAAAAAAAAAGTTGCCTGCAACTGTGACAAAAAAAACAACAAATCTGGGATTTCCTGTGGTCCTGAGGTAGAGCCCCTCCCATCTGTGAGTCAGACTGGAGAAACCTCCAGAGAAAGGGGGAGCACCTCAGCCACACCCACTCCCTATGCTCTGAGGCACTGCTACCCCAGGCCCTGCATTAATGTCCAGGGACCTATTTCCCCCCTTTCTTCCTAATGCATCTGATTAGCAGAGCACTCTAAAACACTCCATTTCTCACAGCCAGTACAATCTCTGCCACTCTCCTTTAATGAAAATGAGTGTCAGTTGGAGGCATGCTAACCTATTTCTCACATTAGTACAATCTGCTCTTTTCTCCTATGAAAACGCAAGTATGCCAATTTGAGGTTATTATGCTGCAAGCAATTAGACTACATGCTGTGAAGTGCTGTTCATTCTCTTATCATTCTGGTTGAGACTGAGGAATGTTTTGTGCAAACCTTTAGAAGCGGATGCATGTAGATGAGAGAGATGCTCATGTGTTACGTCATGTCTCCAGAACACCATGATTATGGATTATGGCCGAGTGTGGATTAGTGTACATGTGGGTGTGTGCATGCCTGTGCATCTGTGTGTGTCTGCAGCCGTGCGTGTACACACACGTGCGCCATGCATGCCTCCGTGCATGATTGCTTTTAAGCATGCATTTGCTGCTCTGAGAGAAGAGCGAACCATACCAGTGGGGGATGAGCATGTGAGGGTGTGTGCATCCTCAGATCATATTGCCCTCACGCCCATCCTCAGCCACATTCTACATCTCCCTTCTCCTAACCTGTGTCTTTCCCAACAGTGAAATATCTCCCTGCAGCCCTAGGAAACCAGCCAACATCACAACAGATTGTCTCCCCTCATAAATCAAAATATTACCATTTCTTTGGCCGGCATGACGAGAAGCAGTCTCATCGCATTTGCTCAGTGTGAAACAACAGCATTGCTTACATGCGTTCATGTTGTGCGTTATGCATAACAACATGGGAAAGGTGAGAATGAGAGCAATGGGACATTTGTGGAATCGACAGTGTTTGTATCAGATCTGGATTTTAGAACAAACAACAAAATGATTAAATTAGATTAACACCTTACATTTTTCACCCCAGCTACATCGACAGATAATGCCATCTACCCGCATCATTCCCAAATAACGTTTCATTAATCCACTGACAGGGCCACAGAGGGAGGGGAGGGAAGCAACAAGAAGATATAGGATGAAGTCCACCAGTCAAGACCCCCCCCCCCGCCATGCAAACACGTATCCAGCGCCCAAATGGGCTCCGCCGCTGCACATACCTGGTTGTGTCAAATCCCCGTGCAGGACGCCGGTGGTAGTGAGCACAGCGAGCCGTGTGGAGCCGATTCCCCGGGTTCAGCGAATGGTCGGTGCGAGGAGAGCAGCCGGGGAGGGGAGGGAGAGGAGAGAGCGGCTCGGTGCGCAGCTGCCTGCTAATACCAGAGCTCACAGCATCTCTCCGCGTCCGTCAGACGCCACATCCCACTGCCCTGCCTCCGCGCAGAAACACACACACACCTCTCCTCCATGCCACCTTCTGTGCTCCCCTCTCTCGCTCCTCTGCTGTGCTCCACTGTTCGCGTTATGGGGGGGGGGGGGTCAAAGATGCTGCCTTTTAATGCCGCAAGCTGCTGGCTTTTATGTGCTCCACGATTGACACAGACACACACACACCCCTGCCCGTAGACAGTGTCACAGCACGGGGTGTGTAGTCCAAAAACGGGATGCAGACGGGTGGTGGTGGCGCTGATGGGGAGGCAGACAGCGCTGCTGCTGCTCGTGGCTGCCCAGACTGAGGCTATGCTCTCCTCCCCTGTACAAAACTCTCTCTCTCTCTCTCTCTCTCTCTCTCTCTCTCTCTCTCTCTGAGCCGGGCTGAGAGAATTGAGCCCACAGACACACACACACACACACACACACACACACACACAGGCCTGCCTTGAGTGAGAGGGAAGCAAAAAGAAAAGGAGGGAAGAGGAAGTGAGGATGAAATAGTGTGTGTGTGTGTGTGTGTGTGTGTGTGTGTGTAAATTCTATTGGCGAGATTGTATGATCCCCCCACTGCAAAAACTACACATTCCGATGGATACATTAGTGTGATGTAATAGGTCAATAAACTTGGAGCACCGCAGACCCACACTGAAGAACAGTGTTACAGTGGTAGTGCTATAATCTTTCGTCAGGGTTCGCGCATGTGTCGCCCGCGCGCACTACTGCTGTTATGTGCGCGTGCGCGGCTTCGTGTGCCAGCCTGTGGGGCACGAGGAGCGCACTTTCATCTCTTACTGTCGAGCACACAATTTGTGATCGGAGCCAAGCTCCAGTCTCCAGAGAGGACCATTCCCACCTGTACAACACACACACACACACACTCACACATCATCTAATTACGTCTTTCACTGGACATCTCGTCATACATGATTGCTCACTCGCGTTGCAGATTAGTCGTGATGTACTCTGGCGTATTAAAACACCATCAGCGTCGGGCAACGTGGCTGAATTTCACAACTGTGGAAAATAAAACAATTATTTGGAATAAAAATCCACTTAACCTCGCGACAAAAAAATGGCAGGGCAATGGAGGAGAGGCAATTTTAGCCAAGTGCTTTCATGTGTCCTTGTGTGACATTTCGCTAATTGAGGCTTTAATTTCACGTTGACGGGGACGAATGAAGACGGACACAGTGAAATGGAAACATTGCAGGTAGAGCGTGTCACATGATAGTCCACATCATCTCACCGACTCCCCCTGACTGGGTGATGATTAAGCATTCAAATAAAACCTCTCCATCTCTCAGCTCCCCTCTCCGTGTGCGTGAGGCTGCCTCCCTCTGTCAGCCTTGCTCTCCTCTCTCAGCTGGGATGTGTGTCATGCGTTTCCCAAACAGCCACTAATTGTCTGGCCTTCTAGCGAAATCACATTTCTCTCACTCAACCTCTCTCTCTCTCTGTCACATGGGAGAGAGGTAGGATGTAGGGAGATGTGCGTGCAGGTGGGGGTTGGAGGCGAGGGGTGCAGATGCTGATGCTGTGTATGGCCGCTGCTCGCCCCCTGCTGGTGATAAAAGCAACCGGGACCTCAGCTGTTTCTGAGCTGGTCTGACCCAAATGATCCCCTCCAATTAACTGCAGCGCACTTGTGTTCAGCCAAAGATAGTAGAGCAAATGTTGATTTATTTTAGCATTTGACATGGGTCAGTTCAAGTCCAATGTGATCTGTGATCTGAAGGCTGGGGTAAATTAGCAAATTAGTTGTGTCTGGAATGTATTATGGAGTATTTCATTTCATTGTGCAACATTTATCACACACTGTAGAGCTGTCTCAGTTAATGCCAGTAAGAAAAGTAATTTCTGTTAAAAAACAAAACAAAACAATAATGTCTAATACTACATTGTTGGGTTTCCCCTCTCCCATTCCTCCATTTCTCAGTTTCAGTTTCATTCTCCATCTCGTTCTCTCTGGTGTATTTCACTCTCCCACTTTCTGCCTTCTCTGGAAACAGAGATCCTTGCTCCTGTTTGTGCCTTCAGCTGCCAAGGGACAGCTAGCCAAGACTCCCGAGGTCTTCTCCACCTCCATCCCCCACCCTCCTCTCCTCTCTCCAGCCCTCGCCTCTCCAAGCTTGTGTAACAAATATCATCCATTTCTTTCTCTGTTTTTTCTCTCTGTGTGATCACTCACAATCTTTAGTTTATATTTTGAATTGAACACATTCCATAAAAAAGACACCCGTGTATCTGGTTATTAATGTTTAGCCTTTATTGTAAATTCAACTGGCAACAGGGAAATAAACTGAGTATTTGCTCTCATTTACAGTGAATATATTCAGAAATTTCCAACAAAACATTCAGATTTGGCAAACAGTAACCTACAACAAACTCTGTACACCCTGATGACCTGGTAAACTGATTTAATGAGCATTGCTTCATAGCCTTAAAACTCCAATGTGCTGTTAAAACAAGGTCGGTTCCAGTTGTCAATCATTCTCCATGAAGATACCATAGCATGGTTCAGACAGGCCAAGTGCTGATACATGAGAGACAATCTTGAGGCGCATCTATCATTTCTGAGATAGCTCCTGGGTTTGTACAACCATACAGTTATGGATGTTTGACCTGCTTATTTCTTTGAGCTGTTTGCCAAAGAAACAAAATCAAGTAAGGATTCTTTTCCAGACAGCTATTAAGCTGTGAAACATCACTCAATCTATGCCAGCCAAACAACCAAGGCAACCAAGATGGCTGCCACTGAAATCCACTATTGCATCAGTATTAAATGAACTGGACGGTATGTTTTCTCTGTTGTTTTCTACACCATCACGGCTCATCTCTGCACGCTGTAGTCTGTTTACATTTTTCCGTTGCTCAGTGCTATGTCCCTCGTTTTGTTGCTCTGTTTCGTTGTCTATTCAATTACGTCCAGAGGCATTTTGTACATGCAAACATCTGTCTAATAGAAAGTTCTAGGACTTGTGATTGTGAGTCCTCAGTAGCTCCCTTAATGGTGTGCCTCAGGGCTCAATTGTTGTTCTGTGTATTTGCTTGCCATGCAATTTGCCATTTGAATCACTCTTATTGTTGTTAGGCTGATGATAGACCGCTATACTGTACCTCTTATGTTTCCATGATGTACCAACAATTGCCTTAGTGTGATGAAAGTCCCCCAAATTGTACGCAGCAATTTTACTGTGACAAAAAGAGATTCCTTTACTGGCCTCATTCATCTATTATATCACACCTACAATGCTTCTTTGGAACAGCTTCCCTCAAAGCCTCAGAGAGACCAAGTCAGTACAAATTTTAATGTTTTCACTTCTGTTGTCTCTCTAGTGAGACTGTGTTTGTGTATTGTTCTTTCCTCCTTTGGCCAAGTTCCCGTGATTATTACTATCAATCTGCCCCCTATATTATCTTTTTCTACCAAAGAGTTACCTCCCCCCTCCTAATCTGTTGACTAAACTAAGCTCGCTGCTCTACATAAAGCACAGAGCCAGGGAACCTTACCTCTGGCTAGACTTGTCAATACAGTACATATACTTCTATGTGTGTGTGTTTGCTTGGTTTTCTGACCTGCAGAGGTGATGCTTAATGCTGAGCCAGTGTGTGCGCCCGTGACCTTTGCAGATACAAGATTTGTATGCTTACGAAACGTCATGACACAAGACTTGAAGCTTTCATCTTTCAACCCAGAATAATCAAAAATATCTTACAACCATCTCCCATGACAGACCTTTATCCTCTGTAGGCCGAAACACAGAAAAGTTGGCACTAATGAGACAGGCAGATGGCCTTTATATAGCCCTTTAGTGGTTAAAATCCATCCATTGAAGCATAAAGGGATGGCCGTGGGCTGATGTAGCATTAAATCTAGTACATCACCATCAGCTTGAAGGAAAATATCTTTCCATTTATGTTGAGAAGAGAGAAAGCACATTAAAGGAGTGCATTCAGATCACACAGCTGTCGACACACAGCTGGCATCAATTCACGCTGCCTTCAGCGCTATAGGAGAGGATTAACATTTTCATCATATTAGCACCTGGTGAACCAGAGAGAGTTTAATATTGTTACTGAGGGTTTACAGAATAACAAAGAAAAATTGTTGTGAATTGAAAATGGCAGTGGAATATTTTTAACACCCATCCATATAACCCATCCAGCGATGATGCAGTCTTAAGTTAAGTGTTTCCAGAGGTCAATTAAATGTTTAATGTATAAAACAAATCCAGTTCTGTTGACCATGGGAATCTCTGTTTTCCAATTTGTTCCATTTTGTCAGCAAAAAAAACAGACTAAGAGTTTAGAACCATGCTAGCAACTCTGTGAGGCTATACTTAAGCTAAATAAACAATGATAATGCTAACATGTTGGTGTTTAGCAGGTACACTGTTTTCCATGTTCATGTTCATTCAATAGATATTGAGATATAGTCAAAGCAACAAATGTCAACCTCAGGTAGCGCATGGTTGAGAGTTGAGAGTGGGATCACCAAAGTCATTGGGATTCATCCTCTGCGAACCTTCAATGTCTTTGCAAAATGTTATGACAATCCATTGAGTAGAGATTGAGATATTTTACCGGATAAGGGAAAACCATGACCTGCTCATGGCACTACAGGAAAAGTTAGGGGGATCACCCAAGTCATTAGGATACGTCATCTGGGAACTATGAATGTCTGTACAAAATTTCATAGCAAACCATCAAATAGTTGTTGAGATATTTCAGTATTTCTGCAGCTGAACTCAGGAAACTGAAAATAATAGTAGATTGGGAAAAAGGGTTAAAAAGAACACCTTTTAAAGATTAAAGGATAGTTTGAGGATTAAGTACAGGTCAGTAGCATTAACATTCAAACCATTGTACAGTATCCATTTTATTCAAAATGTCACCATTGAGTATGGCTGATTTTGATGGCCTGTTTGATCAGTCTGTTTACATTTGTTCCCGGGAGAACCTTGGTTCTTGAGAGAATGCAAATGTTTTGCAAGACAACAAAAAATATTCATGGGAGAATGCAAATCTACAATATTCTTCCATATATCTCATGTACAGTAAGTAGCAATGCCTAATCAACACTCAAAATCACATTGTATCTAATCTGTATCTAATCACATTTTAGCATCCGTTCACATCCATCCAGTCTTTACAAAAACAAATGACGCAACAGACTGACTTCAGTGTTATTAGATGATTTTACAGTGTGGAAAAGAATGTTCACTGCTACAAAACATAAGCAAAACACATACTGTCAGTCCTCGAAGCTCACTGAAAGGTTAAAACCTGAGCAATTCAATCCAAGAGTGAAAAAACACTTTAAAAGTACACAAAGCTGTAACAAGGGGCACTACTGTGAAATTATGGATCGGGACTTTAATACAGGTGAGTGTTGGGGTGTCAAGGTCAAGTTAAAGATGAAGAGGGTCATGTTTGGATTTTTGGAGTTTTCAGTTTATGAAACAAACATGGATTTATTTGCAATCCTATGTTTATTCTTTTTTTTGTCATGCAGGATCACCAAAGGCCATCAACATGTTTGGATTTCAGCCTACAGTTTTAGAAAGAGAGTGGTATTTGAGTTCACAAGACTTTGAGAGCGATGCCACAGATCAATCAGAGGGTGTTTAAGTCCCTGGCAGAGTCAGACTCCTCTCCTCAATTCGCCCAACTGCTGCATTGCAGATAAAAAAACCTCCTCTGCCAGACCCCTTTTACACACAACAGGGACCAGCTAACCTCACATATATATCAGATAGCGGGTATATTTTTCAGCAATCACATTTTGTTATTTATGAAATTGGAAAAATACAACAAATCTACACCAAACAGATGTTGAGCTAACATTTGACACAACTGCCCATTTAGAATCACAACTACAACACATGAGCTGCAATACTTCATTCCTTCATGCAAGAATTTATAGTAGAAATCTATCTCTGGTCTTATTGGAAACAACCGAATCTATGTGTTATTGATGAGAATAATTCTGGTCATTTTCAATCTTGGTTTTATTCTTATAGACATTGTCCTTTAGCCCTACAACCAAAAACTGGTAAGAACACGTCTTCCAACACTTTCAAACATCCACACTGGCATAAATTATCTTTCTATACACAGTAGCTCTGAAAAAGTACAACATTTTCATGAAAGCAGTCAATGTGGTACTTGAAATAGTTCATAAAACTAACCAGAATTAACTACAGCAGACATTTTTCCTTTTGTATAAGTATGGTTTATTAATGTAATGCCACTGGGGGATGGGCTGCTATACACTTGCTTAATTGCACTTTAATGCCAGGTGGATAATGTAGAAAAAAAAAACCTACATAGATATCTTGTAATTATCACTACAAGGCAGATCTTGATGTGTTAAGCAATTTCCATTCACAGACATTCTAATTTTGACATTCATGTGGCATTAGACTAAAATACTGTACATCATATCCAATACTACAATATACAGAATTGCAGGAAATTGATTGATTGTAGACTGTAAATATCACTGCAGTGAAATAAAATTGACATAATATTAATTCTGGGGGGTTCAACTGTCCATTAGCTATTGTATTAAATTAAATTAAACGTTTCATACAATTGAAGCTAGTGAAAATGCTAGGGTAATGTGGTTTGTGTGTATGTAACAATAGTAATAATGATGATGAAAAAAACACTATGTAAGTCTAGGTTTATTGCCTTTGCCTGGGTTTCATGATCATTTGATGTGGTTTGTTCAAACTGCCATTTTATAATGAAATCCCCAGATGATGTAAGTGCAGAGAATCCATAGTCTTCAGTTTGAATTAGAATTCAGACGTGGCAAAGCAATTAGTCTCTACTCAAGTACAGTATGGTACATTTGTGCTGCTTCACTACGCTAATTATCATCTTTGCTGTTGACTGCAGCAGGTAAACCAGGATGTTTTGAGAGAGTGAGTGAGGCTCAACACTTAAAACCTTAATGGGCTGCGAGCTTATCCTTGAAAAACAGCATGCCATGCCCCAGACGACAAACTGCCCTGCTCCTCTGATACCCCTGGCTTTTTTGAGTGGAATATTTCAGAGCTAGGATCACAATAATTATCCTTGCTGCTCCCGCTGCCTAACAGCAAAATTGTCTCAATTACCGCTGCTGTTTACACCCTAACTAACTGTGATTAGCCGTCAGCCTGGATATGGAGGTGATTTGTCAGACTGTAATACACAATGGTAAATGAATGATGGTAACTCCATGTGGTTTCCTGGTTGTTTTCTTGATTGTTAAAAAAGGGAATCAGATTGAGGTGTTGTTTGACACCTGTCACCTCCAGAGCCAGAAACATTCCTGCATACAGTATGTCTCAACTCACACTAGGGCTGATTGGCTTATTTAAAGATAATATTAGACACAGTGTTGTATGGTGCTTTGAGTGTTGAGCAGTTTCCCTCTCGATGATACTTTCATCATGTGAAACTCTCTAAATAAAAACAACCTGATGTAATAGTTCCTTGCATTTAAGACATAATATCATACTGATGAGTGGTGACAAAGAGCTAAAGGTTCAGCTGTCCTGGTTTCTTGTCGATGACAGCAGAATTTGTGTCATCCTGTGTGATTTATACTTGTGTCACAAATGTGACCATTAAAGCAGGGACTTCCTGGAATCTTGTCATCACTGTGACTCTAGGAAGTCATTGCTCCTGGCCGAGAAATAGTCCAGCACATAACTCAATGTAAAGCCACAACTTGATATTTTTACACTTTGGTTTTTGTACAGATAAAATAAACAGAATAGAATGGGTTAGTTAGCAAGTTTAATAGGTGTGAGTGGGCTGATTTTTTTACCCTTTGATAGAGACAGGCTGCTAGCTGTTTCTCCCCATTTCCAGTCTTTGTGCTAAGCTAAACTAACTGGCTGCTGTCTGCAGCTTAATACTGAATTAACGGATATGAGAGTGGTATCAATCTTCTTATCTATCTCTTGCTAAGAAAGTCAAAATGCGTCTTTCCCAAAATGTGTAACTATTCCTTTAAAAATGCAAAGCAATACAAAACAAAAACATGTGGATTGAAATAATCAGGGTGGGTTTTTTTTTGTTTGTTTGTTTTTTTGTTTTTTGGCACTGCAACTGTAGCATTTACCAGTAAACCTGATGACTACCTGCTGTGGGGGTATATGCTCCCCATCAGCAAATAAAACATCAGTTAAATTCAACTTGATGGCAAGGCTCAATATGTGACTTAATATGGCTTGATGTGACCTAACAAATGAGGACCTGAGACTCAATTTGAGAATTGGCCCTTGGGCTCAGGACAAGAACGTAAAATTTGAGAACTTGTGACCAGCAAGGGTGAGCAAGCCTCACCTCTGGGTAGCGGTGCCGCTGAATGATTCAGCCTCACCCAGAGCTAGGAGCTGCCTGTCTCCCCCTCTCTGTCTCTGTCTTTGTCAGTGTGTGTCGCTCTCTCTCACACACACACAATCACCAGAGAACAGTCAATAGCCCCGAGGTGACAACCTGTTGATTTCCTTTCCTGTCCTCAGCTCATCTCACTTCTTACTTGTAGCTGAGTCACTACAACACACACACAAACACACACACACACACACACACAATATTACCATACACTGGGCGCAACCATGACCCCTGACGCGAAACATTTCACCCAGAATTATATAGCCCCTAAAACAATAGCATGGAACTAACAAGGAAACTACACATAAATATAACTGGCACACATGCAAACACACCATTAAAAAAATTGGCAATCAGGTAACCAAAAACCAAATAATCACATAGCAGTATTCACACAGCAATGGTGCAGCTATCTCTTTTATTGTCTCTCCCACTCACACACACACACACAGAGCTGCTCAGGTGTGGATGCCTGATGCTTCAACAATGAGAGAGAGCATAGCTGATTATCATTAAAATTAGCTTATTATTAAATGAGCGCTGCAAAGGCTCTCTACAATAAAGCATTAGCGGCATGGCTGTGTCAGCACAGCACTTCCTGTTTGCTGTTTAGTCCCGCAGCAGGCTGCAGACGGCAGATAACAACAGCACAAAGCATGCTGGGAGATAAAAGTGCCACAAAATGTGCTGGGGCCCCCGTAGCGCCTGTTGTTGCCTGATGTGGCATCAGTCAGTATTACTGCTGAGAACGGTACTCCTGCAAACAACCATGCACATGAGAGTAAGAGGGGCTGATAGCAGGAAAGAAGGAGAGACGTGTGTTTGTGATCCAGTCAACACATAGTGTAGCCCGGTTAAACATTTACAAAACACTAAGGTAATTCATCCTGCTTTTAGATATTACCCAAATGGCGTTTCAACACTCATGCTACTCATGGAATTTATATTGAGCCCCATATGTTTGTGGTTGAATGATCACATTTCTATGATAAGGAGTCTTGCCTGAAACCAAAGGATGTGAAGAATAACAGCAGGTCCGAGGCCACAGAGATGGACCCATAAAATAGACCACAGATTTTAATCCCAAGTAAATCCGCTAAAATACTGGGGGCAAGTGTTTAAATTGCCACTTCAGGTTTGTTCTACCCTTGAGCAACACACATATTTCCTTTTCCAATTAGAGGGTCATGAAGGTCATGAAAATGTAATTGGTATGGGTGGACAGAGAAACTAAATGGTTATGTATGTGGAGATATTTTTATGTTGTACTACATGTTATATGTTGTGTATATATCTAAGTGTTATGTCTTCTTCCTCTGGGCTTATTAATAGTGTATATACATATAAACAGTGCAGCCAGGACAGGACAGAAAAACATTTTTCATTGTTTTGGCTCTGCACTCCAGTATACTGGATTCAAAATGAAACAATGACTATGAGGTTAAAGTGCTGACTCTCAGCTTTAATTTGAGGGTGAGATGAATTGTGTATATTACACACTCCTCTATTTTTAGGGTCAGGATTTCAAAGCATTTGTAGTCAATGACTTGGCTTAAGTGTATGGTGTATATGGTGATGCTCTTACTGGGTTGTATTGCTACCATTTTCACTTTCTCCTTTTGGAGCTTTTTGGCTTCAGTCTCGTCTTCAGCAGTGCAATCTGTTCCTCACACCTTCTCTGTAAATACCAAACATACATAAATTAAGAAGACTAAGAGTCAGCCATTCTAGCTCCGTGAGGCTGTACTTGGCCACAGCAGTGCTTTGAGCTAAATGCTAACATCGGCATGCTCACAATGACAATGCTGACAATGCTGATGTTTAGCAGGTATAATGTTTACCATCTTAGTTTAGCAGAACGTACAGCTGAGGCAAGTGGCACACACATGCCCAATAAAAGTGGTTTAAACCATCGTTGTTTTGGCATTTCATTGTTAATGGCAAACTTTTAGACAACGCTGGTGTGAATTAGAAGCTTTGAACACATAAATGGCACGGCCACATTTATCCACATAAGGGTGGACATGGCTTAAATGAATGTGACTGCAGCTGCACTGCATGCCAAGTTTAAAGCTGAGACATCCATTCAGTTTTAAAAGGTCACACCCATTCCTCAAAAATAACAGTTTGTGCTGGATGAGTTCTCTGCTGGTTCCTCCATAAGAGTACAACAACAGCAGCAGCAGAGAGGCTGCTCTAACCTGTACCATCCACACTGTGAAAAGCCTCCATTGGGAAGATCACAGCACCCATGGGATCAGCTTAATTAAGAGTGAGTGCTAACTTCAACATACACACATACAGTGGTTGTACTTGTGTCCTTGTGGGATCCCTCCACTGACATCCATGCATGTGCCATTAACTCTAACCTTAAACATCTGTCCTACATGCCCAATGTGCAATGTTTACCCCAATCTAAACCCCAGATTATACCCGACTTTGCAAAAATGTCCTCACTCAAGTGTTAGTGTAGAAGTCCAGTTAACATGCGTGTTACTTCAAGCATGCAGACGTGCACAGAAAGACACATACTGTACTGTACAAGACATGTACACCTAGCCTACTGTAGATGACGGATGTGTTGCTTAATAGTATAACCTCCTGGATGGAGCTAGAATGAAGCTGTAAATGTCTGTGCATATGTCTGTCATTGGAGAATATGCCTGCCCTTGCTACAACAGGCTAATTACATTTCAGCCTCAGTGATAAATGTGGCTCTGCTTTGATTTACTCGCAGCTGCCCTCACTGTATTCATAGGCTGTCTTTCCCATCCCTTCTCTGTCACACACACGTACACCAATTTGAATTCCCCCCTGAGAGCAATTATCATGGAGTTCTACAGTATGTACTTGTGTTATTAATCTCTTCGCTGACTTTTCTGTGACAATACAGCACTTTCCACGGTTATTTACGGAACAATTCCTGGCCAATGGGTTTTACTGGAGTTTATGATTACAGGCACAAATAAGCTGTTGCGTAGAAACCTAGCAGCTCGAAGAGTAAGTTAGCTCGTTATTGGGCTGGTGTGGTGGGGAGTTGAGGGATGATTTAACTCAATGACATGGAGAACCAGCAGAGTGACTAAGCTAACTGTCACAGGAACATACTGTTGTATATATATATATATATATATATATATATACCTTTTACCTGAAGAACACAGCCAAACAACAGCTGAACCAGTGGTGATGGTGGCAAATATTATAAAAGTGAACTTTCCCACTATACTGTTTGAGAAGCTGAAGCAGATGACAGCACAGCCCAGTAAGTGTGGTGGTTAGAAGGTGAAAAGACATCTAGTCATTTGTTAAAACTGGACTGGACGTTTAGCTTACCTTAAACCTGCAATAACTGATTTTAACTATGTACGGGCAGCAGAAACAAGCTAAACACAACTCTGACATATAAGCAGTTTTTAAGTGGATATAGCTAACTAGTTAGCAAGCAGTTGTCGAGCAGATATAGAACAACATTTATTCGGTATAGTAAATAGTATTTATTTGGAGTTGTGTTTCTGGCCTCTCCTTTTAACTGAGTGAAGCTGATGAGCGTGAACCAAAACGGTAAAGACAGATGCAATTCAGGAGCTGACTTCAATAAAGCTATTTAGCTAATTAGCTAATTAGCTTTGTCATGTAGGCTGTACTCAGTTTCTAGTCTTATAGTTACTGTATATCATTTAGTTTTTCCAACTCAAAATAAGTTCACTAAATTTGCAAAAAATGTTGACTAGATTTTTTTTGTTAGATCACAGTAATGGTAAAGTCAAAGGCAACTGGATTTGCTGTATTTAGTCTACAACAGACTACAACAGCAAACTCAGTTGCCTTTTAATTAGCATAAATGCTAACCAAATATTATACAATAAGACTTTACAAACTTCAATTCGTTTTTACAAGCAGGTAGTAGTTAATGAGGTTACTGAGCGATAGAAGCAGAAGTATGGCGTGGGAGGGTAAACAACGGGTTTGGAAAGGTAGAGAGAGGCGAGGTGTGATTGTAACAGATGGCTTTTCTCTGGACTTTGTCCATAGGCTTCATTAACACACACACACACACACTCACAAACACATATTCACAGCCTGTATTCTAGCACTAAAAACGCCTGTTGGAGAATCACAGATGACCAGGATATTAAGCTTCCTGTTTGTTTGCTAAGAAACAGTGAAAGCCTACCAGCTGCGGGGGCACTGCTCTGCTGACCCATCATTACTATCAAAAAATAGTTTTTGCTCATCATTATTATCATTACAAGTGAAAAATATATTTTTAACTCAGTTTCTTTTCTAATTATTCCAACATTAAACCCAACAATAGCTGATACTGCATCCTGCCTGTTACCTTCACCTTTCCAGCTCTGTCTTAGCTAAAGGTGACTCGCTTTAACAAGTCAGAATGTGTCCTGTTGTCATCATTCTGCCATTGAGCAGCTTTTTCATTTGCCAAAAAGATACAACAGGCATTCCTTACAAGAGTAAAAAGCAATTAGCTTGTTCATTGAAAGTGTAGCCTCCCCTTGTTAACACATACTGATGTAAGCCTTGTCTTAAAGCTCTTGTGTATTGTTGCAGAAATTGAAAGAACAAAACAGAGCGCTGTACGTCGTTGAGGTTGAAAGATCACGACAAAGGTGCCTGCTGAGGCTCTCACTCCACACCAACTCCTGTTAGAGACTCTGTGAAGGAGTAAAGCTAAAGGGAACTCTTGAAATCATGATCATTATTTGAGAACTTTGCATTTTAATTAAAACCAGTGATGCATGAGGCCACAACTAAACTTGTTTTCACCCAAAGACATTTGTAATCATTATCTGAAACAGAAACCTTAATTTCCCCAACAAATAAGTTTGAAACTAATTACCAACACGTACATTATCACCACAGTTGGGTGGTAACAAGTTGCATTTGTAACATGCTTAAATTACTTTTATCATAGTAAATTGTACTCTTTGGAAGAAAAAAAGACATGTTATTTCATCAGTCAGAATACTCATGTGTAGTTCTTCTTCGGTCCAAGTTCGGTTTGTTTTGTTCTTAGAAACTTTGATGGTCCACTCTGAGTCTTTGTTGTGGCAGCCACTACACTTGAAGACTGCAACAAATAGCCACAGAACCCCTTTCACAATCACCACCACTTTGACCACTGCAACAAATAAAGTGAACGTGTCCCCTAAGTCGATTGTGCCACACTACACACACTGCTTTAGCAATTTAAAAAAAAGGAGTTTACCAGCTTACTCAATCATCACAATGGCCGCCAATGATCCTGAGTATCATAAGCTGTGCTCTCATTTCCTCTCAAAAATCAGTATAATCAATTTGAACTTGGTTGAAACCATTAGTGGCCACTGGCTGGAAGACTAACTAATAGATCCAGCTGACAAATATTTTCTGCACATTGACTAATACGTTTAATGGAATCACTGAACAATGGTACTCAAGTACTGAGTACTTAAGTAAACCTTTTTCTTTTAATGGTACTTCCTACTCCACCACATTTTTGTGGGAAATATTGTTTTACTCCACCACAATTATGTGACAGCTTTATTCATGAGTTACTTTACTAATTAACCGTATGTACAGGCACAGCTGAAATGTACACAATTAATTGGCCACTACTTTGATAATCATTTCCCAACCAGCTGTGAGGATTGTGGCCTGCACAGTGACCTTCAACCTGCACTCAATCAAATGTCTAAACGCCCAGTTCCTTGACACCTTGGTATTATTGTCAGGCATTATTGTGATTGAAATCCTTGAACAATCAATGACACTGTAGTTTTCAACTCTACCACAAACTCCCTTATAGAGGTCAGTGACTTACTTCTTCAAGTTATCTTTGATGAACATCAGTTTTTGAGAGGACAGTATCAAAGCTACCTTACATTTGTGTACATATTTACTCAATGTTGATTGAAAATGCTCTGCAGTGACACAGCGTTCTTGCCACATTTATCCATGATCCTTTCCAGAGGTGGTTTTGGTGAATATACATTATATGTATGAATCTCAGTTGCGTCTTTACACCTTTTTACGCTACAGTACTTGTAAAAGAATGTATCGCTGATGTTGTTTTCAACTAACAGATTGTAAGGCTGTCCTCTGTAGTCTTTAGGATGTGTTCAAGTGCAGCTAGACCCTGCACAACCGAGCTCAGCTGTCATAAAGTCCAGGGGAAAAATTGCCTGCAAAGCCACAATATATATTAACTGGCACCATAAATAGATAATCCAGCCAAAACTGTCTGTTACTTATATTTTGATTGATTTTTTCCGCAGGCTGTTTTGGCTGAAGGTCTCTCTTCATCTTTTCATTTTAATTGGCCTGACATGAAGGGGAATCATGTATGTCACTGACACTCATTTTTTCCCCCAGAATTTACATGCTACTATGTTTTGGCCTCTTTAACCACATTATTTAATTCAACCTCACAAATATTCTCAGTCATCAGCCCTGAGTTAAAACCACAGGATATGGTTGTTAAGCCAATCTCAACAATATCATTACAATATAATATAAGATGTGTTTTGATGGATCAGCATGGGATTATAGCTTTCATAATATCAGAGTTGTGAAAAATAAACAAGAATGATGAGGCTTTTAAACAAGGGACTTACATTTCCATGAATATAAACTGTTTAAGAATGAGGTACATTAGATGGTCATATTTAAGTTTCTACAGACAGTTTACGAGACACAGGTTAAGACTAGTTGTGGATTAGGATTTGTGAACATTGCCAAATCATACCCAACCTATTTCATTTTGCAGAAATGATTGATATTGATTTTATGCTTCATTAGCATCATAATAACAGTTTACAGTATATCAGATTTTAAAAATAAATTAGTTAATTAGAATGGTTGTGCCATTTTATTACTAACTTTACTTAAATTAATTTACTTGTATACTGCTCCTACTGTACTCATGTTGTGTTTAATCAAGGTTGCAGCTCTTTGAGCCCAGAGAGGCTTAAAAAATACATTAAAATCATTCAAGTCCCATTACTGTTTATTTGCAAGGTCGGTGGGTCTCAGATATAAGAGGATAATCCACGCTTTAACATTTATTTACTCCATCTGGTGTGTTCAACTGCCACTTTTCAATACCATCAATCACCCTCTTGTCTCTGCCTCGCACAACCTGAAGACCTCTTGATTTACAAAGTAAGGTCTGCAGTCTAATGAACACACATGCATAAGCACATGAGTCCTCTCCTGCAGAAAGCTTGTTGGCAGACAGGTCTGTAGTGGGGGGTTGACAGGGTTAAAGAGTGTCTTGATGAACAGAATCAGTATTCAAAGTAAGAAATGTTGATAAGCCTCCCACAGCACAGAGTGTCAAGCACCATCTCATTCTGAGACACTCAACCATCAAAGACTCTGTTCCTGCATCTGTTTGTGTGCATTAAATGAGGATATGAATAAATAAATGGAATAGAGTGAAAAGTACACATGGTCAGTGACCTTGCAAGAGTTGTGGCTGCTAATTTAGTTGTATTGGAAAATAATTTTTGACATTTAAATTGGGAAGCTGAACATTCCTGCAGATCCCCAGCATCTCTCTTATTCATATTCAAGCAAGCAAAGCTAAGTGGAGACCTGTTTATTATAAAAAGCACTCTGAACTGTCTTAAGCACATGACCATATTTGAAACAGCCAGCCAGTTACTGGAGTTTCAGTGAACTGGGAGATGATGCCATCAGCAGCAAGAAAAATACAATCAGTAATATAATATAATAAAGTCACTGAGATTAAAACAGTGCAGAGTGGCCAGGGTGTGAACTTTTTTTCCTGACATAGCAAGGGAGTTGGCAGAGAAGTGATGATGGTTCAGGGATAAATGGCATTACGTTACATTACATCCAAAGCAAACAAAGCAACAAATCAAATAAATGCATTCAACCATGTGGATACAATTATGATATGGATGTGAGGTTCCATCTGCATTTTCCTGTTGCGCTCCAGTTCACCTACGATAGCAAGAAGAGGGTCTTTGATTGTCCTAATGAAGCCAAACATTTCTTAAATTAATGTATTAAAAAATGTATCCGTCTATCTTTTCTTTTGTTTCCATCTTCATAGATATGTGGAGTGGCTTTATTTAAATATCATACTAAATAGAGACAAGTGCTGTATGGTTGATTGGACCAGTAAGACCATGTTGATTTTAAACATTTTTTTTAATTCAATAATGATAATATTAAACATTATTACGTTTCCTACACAGAACATAGCTGGCATAACCCAGTGATAAGGAAGAAGACAATTGATGTTGCATTTATTGAAGTGGAGGATGGACTGGGTGGGATCATGAGAGCACAGTTCTTTTTCCAATCCTACTTTATTTTTTAAGAAGCTATGTGTAACTACTAGACCAGTATAAATATGAGTGGGTGGTATAATATGAGTGGATGCTGTTATTCAGAACATGCCCCTAACAATGCAGATCTCTTTTTCTTTCTCAGAAAGTCATTTGGCAAGTTACTTGTACGTAATAGATAATTAATTTCTCCTCTTTTGGTCGAGGCTAACTGCCACACAACTCTAACCAACTAAACCATACTAAAGATTAAAAAAAAAACGAAATATAGGCTCTATGGAAAAGCATCCAGTTGTGAGAGTCAGGCTGCATGTTATCTGTATATCAAGTGCATTTATTCAGAATCTACACTGGTTTATGCTGCCTCGAGGCTTTTTGCCTGTAAATCCAGTGCCGTGTTGCTGCTAGATTAACTGTAATGTAATTACTACATTTCAAATTATAATCCCTTACACTACTCACTGAAATCACTGAAAAAAGTACAATGTAATCCTTGTTGATGATTTCAAGTTGCAGTCTAATATGTTTGCCTATCATACATTCAGAAAAGCTGAATATTCTTTATTTTGACTGGCAGTTGTTGAGAGATGCGGACGGTGTTAGTCTTTGCTTTTGGACCTTTATCAGACAATCCAAGAATTCAAACCGTTCATCAGAGTCTTCCTTTGTGGCACTTAGTGGCTCAGCTTTGCCCACTGACTGTCTTGTTTGTTGATGCTTCTTCAGCACCGATGAGCATCTTGTCTGTGAGACCAGCACTGACCATCGAACCTTGTGAATTTTAATACACTTATTCCCTGACTGAACTGCACGTCATGCTAGTCATGACGCAATTATTCTCCTTGTCACAACAACTCCTCAGGCAAAACCTATACTTGTCTGCTTTGAACCTCTGGCATGCTTGGCTACTCACAACAAAACAGTGAATTCACTCATGAAAGTAAAATAAACCGGGGAGCATTTTCCACCACAGACTTGTTGATGCCTTGGTAAATGCACAATACAATATACTCTGTTGTTTATTGCATTTGTCCCCTCTGGGTGTGAGTGCAGTCAGATGTCATCGAGAGAAATGATGGATTGCATGAATGGGTGGCAAGCCTTCACTAAGGTCACGTACCGTAACGTATCCGCAAGCAGATCTGCTGCAGACCGAAAATCACAAGCTACCAAGCCACGACTGCCCAAACAGTCATTTGCAATTTCCTAGCTCATTCAGCACTCTTTCAACCCACGGATTTTAGGAAAAACAGCAATTTGTCTTCTCGCTGCCCCCTTCTGTCGAACCTTGGCCAAATCACACTGCGAGTGTGTGCTGTTTGTTTGTGTGGGGGACAGCAGGGGGTCCGCTTTGTTTCTAAGCACAAAAGCTGAAGCACACAATTTGTCAATTTGGTTCAGATGTGAGTGGAAGATATTGTGTGTGTGTGTGTGTGTGGTGAGCATACACAGGCACAAATATGCATGTGTGCATTTAAGCACGCAGCAGGGCAGTGGATGTTTATGTGGCAAGATAACAAAGATATTCATGTGGTGGGTTACATAACTGTGTAGATGTCTGTGTGTGTGAGAGAGAGAAAGAGACACACACACACGCTCAGACAGAGAGACAGAGAGAAGCTACATTGCTCATGGGCTTGGCTAGTTCTGCAAATGTAAAGGAAGCCGGGTAACAAAGGCCCAGGGAGAGGACATTCCTTGTTTCTTTCTAACTCCAAATGATGAGAAAGGGCTGTCCCAGAGGAGTGCCCTCCCACCAGTGGCTGTGATGGCCGATGACATCGCTTATTAGAGGTCACAGTAAAGAGCACATACTGCTGAAAGGGACAGACTGGAATTAAACAGTGATGACTATAGTTAAAGTGGCTTTGACTCTTTAGAAGAACAATCAATGCTAATGTGTTTTTCCCACCTTTGCTTAAACCCTGCATAGCAATAAATGCCAAAAGCCACTGCTACCTCTGTTAACAAATTATGTTTTTTCTCTCTAGGCTGTTAAACCTAAAATCTATTATCGCCCTTCACTAATGGCATCCAGTCTATGTGCATATGCATGTGCACACCTGCATCTATGCATTTACATTTATGCTAGTGTGAGTGTGTTTTTATGTGTCATTATGAGCAAAACGTCTAACTTAACATGCAAAGAAACACAAACCCTTTCATGGAAGGTTCCATGAAAGGGTTTTCAGATCACTAATGCCCTGCTGTGGTTTGATGTTCCCACATGAAACAGGATGTTTAACCAGGAGAGACACAGTCAGAGATACTAATGTTAGCTTTTACTCTGATGTTGAGCATCACTCACCTCCTCCCTCACCCCCCACTTATGGAGGAGGTGCAGGAAGAGGAAGACAGGATAGGTTGTCCAGTACAGTACATGCTCCAATCCCTGGTGTCTATATATATATTATCTACATATATTATATAGATATTATATATATATAGAAGCAAAAGAGCATTTTTGACATACATACACATGTGTCATATATATAGATGGCAGAACAACACACCCAGGGAGCCGAAGCAACAACATGGACATTTCATGGAACATTTAAGAAACATGGAAATCCCGCTCTGATTATCAGTGTTGCCATTCTTCTCATTCACCCCCCATTGCATCATATATTTAATTTCCGTCACAGTGTAATGCAAACTGGTACCTAGAATATGATCTTATACCTTTTGTGCTGCTCATTCAAGCAACAGCTGCTGTTTCACCTTGTAGTTTTCTTGCTTTTTCTTGCTTTTGATGTTTGTCATAAATTTCAGCAGTGAAATTAAAGTTGCAATGAAATAGACAGTGTGGGCATTATTGCATTGTGTATTGTATATTTGTAGTTTCACATGAGACATGGAATGCTTGCCAAGGACACAGCACACAGAAATTTAATATCATATAAATGTGATATTAAATTTCAGTGGCACTCTTTCCAGTCAACAAAACCTACTTTTTTCTGTCGAGAGTTATTACACTCTGCTGAGGAGACCTAAAGGGGCCACGGCATTGAGGTGGGAAGATTATGATCATAAAAATTATGATAATGTTGAAGATGACTACAGTCTTCATCCTTAGGCCGTATGACTATTTACATTACGTCAGAAGTTCCTGGTGTGTGGGTGCCAGAGTGATGAAACCGGTTGGGTGTAATCCGGGCTGACACTCGCCCACATCTTGTTTCCCCAACTCCATGGCTTCAATGTTCACGTGGTGCCTCATACACACACAAAGACACACTGACGGCAGGAACACATAGGGAACAAAACAAAGTATAATGTAAAGAGAAAGAGACAGACAGAGAGAGAGAAAAGAGAGTTACACAAACACTAGGGAGATGTGGTTTTAAAAGTGTATTGACAAAGCATCATGATTCAGTTGAGGCTAACACAGTTGCAGTGTAAATGTATTTGTTATGCTTTATAATGCAGCTCATAAACATGCAAATCTCTCTTTTCCTGATGAAGAGAATGAGGTGAGGTTAGACAAGAAGCACTGTTTACAGAAGACAAAAACATGAGGCGATACAATTTCTCTCAGAGCACACTCCTCAGAACCTGATAGTCTCTACCAAGTCTCCCTGGGAATGAAATATCCCTTTCCCTCTTCTTCCCCTACTTCTCCTCTTCCAACGCCTCCTAAACGCTTCTTCCAAATCCCTGATGGCCAAGTATAGTGCTTCTCTGTTTCAGGAAGGATATTCCAATCGGAAAAGATGAATTAATGGTTTGAAGATCATTGCTCTGGTTTCCTGTTGCCTCCACACCTTCTACACCCTCCCCCACTGTACCACTATTATACCACTTCCACAGGAGGAAAGCATGGATATGGTTTCAGCTCATGATGCTATTTACACGGAAGAGAAACATAACAACACTAAACTGTAAAGCCCTGCTAGCAGCCCCTACAGGCTAAAGTGTGCTTTACACACAACAAATAAAAAAATAGAACAAACAACATACTGATTGGGAGAGCTCAAGAAGACGCCACTGATGACATATCAACACAAATCAACATGGGAAGGTTGAAAATGCAGTGATTCAGCTTACAAAGGAAAAAAAAGTCTTTCATAGTGAACATAGTGCAGGACCATAGGGGAACAGCCAGTTTCCAAACAACTGAACTGGATCAGTGAATTGGATCGATACTGTCCTGACCAGAAACGATTGTAACAACCTGTGCTGACAATTTCCCGACAAGTGACCCCCTACAGTTGTGACGGTCCTCTTTCAGAACCAAAAGCATAAGTAATGTGGCATTGTTATTCTTATGACGAAGGTTGGGGTGGATTGTCGGGTCAACATTGGTTTCTTTTAACCAAGACATCAATGTTTTCCTAACCTTACCAATGGCTACAATCTTCCCCTAATGTTAATTCTGCATTAAATTTATTTTCTTGGCCCCTTGGGAGCAGCGAGACAAGCTAAAAACGCAACATCATATATTATCACCTTAAAAACTACTTATACTGAACATGTCAGCAAATAATTGCTAGTCACTAACTGCTGTTTGGCACTAGGCACGTAGCATACAGTCAATTTATCAGCGCCTTTTTACTGAAAACTGCTGTTTTCCTGCTGTTTTCCAAAGATTGATGAAAGCACAGTAAGCCAGAAAACCAAAACAATGGTTCACAATAGACTAAAACGCTCTGTAGAACTGAGGGGGACAGAGTTAGGTGGTCATTCTCTGTGGGTTTTTTATTACGAGTGCCCCCTTTCACATTACACATAGTTATTTGATTCATGGCTCATGAGTAGTGCAGCTTTAACACGGTAGTTTTGGAATGGTTATATGGGTTATTTAGGAAGGATCTTATTTTGTTGTTGTAGATGTGAAGACCTGTTGATTGACTCTATAATTGAAGATGTTTTGGCTTCAGTGTGCAGTCTGAAATGCCACAGGATAACTTCCCATGAATGCTGCACATTCAGCCATCAAGATCAGGTCTGTTGAAATTACCACAATTATTTTCAGAGAACTTGCCAAAAACACGAAACCAATGTTTGGGTATTGGTTTGCTTTTCAGATATAAGAGATGGAGAATAAATGAAAAATATATACAATTTCATTTTTGTGTCTCTTATGAATGAGGCCATGTTGTCTTCCCTGCCAACCCCCAAAGTTTATTTTCAAATAGCTGATTGACCCTCCATGCGAGAAAGCTTTCGTTTTTCTGAAATGGGTGCCATGTTACCCCACTTTGGATGATAATGGATGCATATATTTTCATAACCAGGAATGGCTTCCAGCCTTTGTTATGTGTTGAACAGAGATGGAAAACCTATGCTTGAGTGACTGACATTTCATCAAATTGTGAAATTGCACCTGAGCAGCGGTAAAAAATATTGCCTCTGCTGAGGGAATGGTGCAGCAGTCCACCATCAGATACTGTTTGATAGACTGAGAACACAAAAGGAGAAAGAGAAGGGGGTGAGAGGGGTTGAGACAGACATTGAGACACTAGTTTGAAGATGTAGATTAAACCCGTCTTCTTATCTGATTTCTGCATTAATGGCAAAATATGTATGAAAGAAAGATGACATTAAGATTGTGAGCCGAATCCAAGCCCACAACGTTTCAAGACATCCAAGATATGCAACACTTTCACACTCTGGTAGCTTTGCAGCCATAAAAGAGTGGAAAAAGGAGTTGAGAGGTAAGGGTGAGGTAGGATGGTGGAAAATAATTTGGTGCAGAACCTTTTACCGGCTTGACAGTTTTGCAGCAGCCAGGCCTTGGCTCAGGCTGCTGTCTGTCATGTCTTTTGGAGGTTAGATAAGCCTTGCATCCAGCTCACTAACAGCCTCTGAATGATGGGCAGGATTCTGTGATAAGCAGATATTACCACTTCTGCAGCTGATGGGCTGCTGTTTGATCAATGGACGTGAAACAACCTCACATCCATACACATAACTCGCGCAAAAACTGGCAATGACACCTTTTTACAATGTATTTCCTTTCCTCTTTGTAAGGAAATCGCTATAAATCTCTATCAAAAAGGCCCATTATCATTGGTGCTTGAAACTGAGATGCTCCAGAAAGTGGAATATGGATGAGCTGCTTGAGATGAAAGAGGGCAGGACTGCACAAGACGAGATCCAGCCGATCCCAGGAAAGAATATTGTAAGATCTCTTGTTCATTTGAATAGGATTGTCTTATCCCCCACTGTACTCTGCTCTGTGTCTTGACAGCATCTGTCATTTGTTCCAGTGCCTCTAACAATCTATAATATGTTTATGTTTACCTGACAAGACCTCTTGGCCGTGTGAATTACAGTATCACTCTTCTGTCAGGACCAAAAGCAGGAAGAAGCGTGACACTGTTTGGGTCAATAAATCATGTGACGTTTCCTACAAAGGCAGTAATTAATGAGGGGGTGTTTTTGAGTCATTGACATATTACATGTCTCCTTTGCAGTCTCTTCTTCTTTTTTTTTGTCTTCACTTCATACTCACTGCAGTTTAAAGTGAATGAGGTCATCCTGTGGCAAGCAGCTCAGAATATTCTTCCAGGAGAAAGTGAAGGCAAATATGTTGAGAAACCTACAGTTCTCAAAGAAGTCGATCATCAATATGAGTTTTTCAGTGATGTGGTACACCAATGTGACAGCTCGTCTAAGCTAAGATTTAATTCTAATAAAACACTTCAGGTCAAAACAGTGACACACACATGTAATAATGCCAATTAATGTTTTTGAAGCACTTTACATTCTTACCTTACCTTCTTGCTCTGCCATCTAGCCATTATATGACATTTTGAGACGTGAGTTGTGCTATGCAAAAAACACTTTCAATATGAAAAGCTTATATCTATTTTTAAATGAAGTTAGTGTGTATGTTATCAATATTTTGTTTGAGTATTTTTCACTTACTCAAAGAAAACATTAAACAACATGATGTCTGAAAAATAATGAAAATGGAAATATCTGTTTATTGCAAATGAACCCTAAAAATAAACTAAGATGCTATCATCTTGTTACTGTAAGAAAAACAACAGCTTTTCAATGTTTCATGTCATTAATCCTGGTTTAAAATGGGTCTAAACCAGTAGTCCTATCTCTAATACCATTGAAAATGAAATGAAAATCAGTAAATAATTAAAACAAGATGCCTTAAATTGTAGGTAATGAGTCAAACACTTAATTTGAAAAATATAGGAGAATATGAGACTTTCAGTTAAGAAGGTAAAGGTGTCATTGTTATTGTTGGTCTAAAAGGTTTTTTTTTTCTTTTTGCATTGTATGTTATATAGTATTGAATAATTTGCCCTTGCAAGTAGACTTTTAGGTGACACCTCTAATAAGGATCCAGTTTCTACCTGGTGGCACTAATGAATCAACTGAATTAATGAAAAATACCCAGATAGGTTCTTTCAACTTCTACAACCGTTGGTCCAATGGCAGGGAGGTCATGTTTCTAGAGACTTCCCATGTGTTAGGGAGTGTGTCCATGAACATCAGCGGCAAACCAGACCTGACATTGCAGGCAGGTAATGCTGTTTCCAAGGAAACGGCAAGACATCTGAAGCATCTCCACAGAAACAGTTCCCAAAGCATGACTGTGTGGATCAGATTGGCAGGGCTGGAAGAAGACTCCCTGTGAGTGTGCTCACAGGGCACGCCTGTCAATGAGTCTCATTGCCTGGGTTTAGTTCAGTGGTGTTTCATTATGGAAAATCCATCTCCTGTTTAGAGGTTAGATTAGGTCAGGCTGGATATCCAATCAGTGTGGATCAGCTCAAAAGTGGGCTCTGAACAGCTTATGTCATCATGGCTGCCATCACCACAATCTTCACTGTCACAACGTCATTGTAACGAGCAGCAGTGTTATTTATTGGTTCCAATTTAAAAGATTTGTTGGGAGCCAACAATTTCAACATCTCAACGTCTGTATTGAGGGAATCCACGTTATAATTTACAAACACAAAAGGATACCACCCCTTCGATTCCCGTCAATTGTTCACTCGTCATCGTCATCTAATGTTCCTCATGTTTGTCATTCCAGCATCCTCATTAGGATTCTCATTATTAACTCCCATTAGAGGAGCAACAACACAAGATTATTGTTGTGTGTCTGAGCTGATTGGTGATGATTGCTGTTGTGTTTTTCTCTGCACTGCTAAACAACCACTTTGCACTAAGTGTTACCAATACTTTGACTTCACTGGACTGACAGGGCTGCCCAAACAGACATCAAATGTGGACTATTCAGCTGAGACAAGTGAAGCAACCAAAGCATCTCAAAGCCAGAATTTTAGAGGACTATGTGGCATCTTTCTGTGTAGCTATTGATAGAATAGAAAAGATCTATTAAAAACTTTGGCACTAGACCATCTGTTTGTCAGGCTTGCATGTTCAGAGGGCTTTATGTTCCATAAACATACATGAGAGCATAGAAACAGCTTATTCTGACATACTAACATGTGTGCAAAAGCATTCTGCATGAGGAAATGGAGACTTGTAGCATATTTGAAACAATTTGTAGATATATTTAGGAGTAGCAACGGTAAGGTGCCGCACTGTGGCACTATTTCACTAAATAATTAGCAAATGTGTGTGAAGAGTTTTGATCTGTGCAGTGTGCTCCAAGGAGTGTGTGGTTCTCCTCTCCTTTGTTTACACCTTAGACCCCACTAGTGTTCCTTGTTTGACCATACAGATATATAGATTCTGATCATTTTACTGGATGCACATCCATTGTAACGTTAACAACAAACTGACTATTTAATTCATTTAATTAATGCTACCTACTCAGCACTAAAAAGCAGACAGTCAAAGTTAGCAACTAGCTGGTGCACATACTGCAATGTAGGTGGACACCAAAACAGACCAAAAAGGAGAGTGAGCACTGAACTTACATTCATCACTTTTCCTGACACACAACTCCAAATCAATGCTCATGTTTCTCCTTGTCTTGAAATGTGATAATATGTCAGTGCTGTGTTTAAAACTTGTTTCTGTCACCCCATGTGGCTAAAATGAATGAATGCATGTTCGAACTTAGATGACAAGATTGGTACCACTGTCATATCTGTCTGTTAAATATGAGTCTACAGCCAGCAGGCGGTTAGCTTAGCTTAGCATAGAGACTGGAAACGGGGAAACAGCTGGCCTGGTTCTGTCCAAAAGTAACAAGATCTGCCCACCAGTACCTCTAAAAGTCTCTAATTAACACATCCATACAAAATCAGTCGCGTAAAAACAAGACTGGAAGCTGTTGCCAGGCAACCAGCGAAGGAAGTCACTGCTCTCTGGCTTGTTATATGTTTGACTTTCTTCCCCAGCCGCTCATTAAGTTTGGATCACCACTATTTTGTGCTGGGCAATAAGCAGAAGCTTGTCTGAGCTTGCGGGTTCAAACTGACCCAGGCTGATCATTTTAGTAACATGCCAAATGCTGAGTTTACATTATCAAGGGGTTCCATCCTTCACACTCACCTGCTTTGACAACCAGTACCAAAAAAACCAAGTACTAATTTCAATTTCCGGCACTTTGACTGGCAAAGATCTGAATGTGATGCAAGTCAAGGCTGAAAACAAAAGTCAGTTCTGAATTACTGTAAGTGTGTGGGAGGTGAGAAGCGGACTCTTTTGGGGTCAACTCTCCATCGTGAGACATCACCACTGTGCCTCAGGCGTGTTCCTGGTTAGAGGTGGCATTTTCTTTCTTCATTATTGCCGCCTACACTTCCTCAACTGGATGGAAGGAGATTTAAGGAGATTAGAAGTGATGTAATGTCTTGTGACATCCTATCCTCGACAGCAACACCCGGGGGGGAAAGGCCAGAGACACGAGCTCCAGTGCAAGCACACATACACGTCTGAGAACCAGTGTCACAATGCAGGGACAGCAAGCATGTGAGCAGTGATTAATAGGCATAATTTGCAAAGCACAGACGTACACACATTACCACACCAACCTACACTAATATATTAACACGTGACACTGAAATCTAGGGATCATTAGTGACAGTGACACTAGTCAAACACATGGCAGTGATTAATCACACTTCCCTGAGAAAATGTTGTTTTATTTCTAATGAATAATCAAACATACCTACAGCACTGTTTATTGGTTTTATATTTAGCATCATGTACCCACAGTCCGTTTTAAAATCAGCCTATTTTGAAATTAGACTAAACTCACAGTGAGGAGTTTTGCTATAGGATATCACAGAATTGGAACTTAAACGTAAATTGTTAGAATTTATTTGAACTCAACGCGTAGCCTAATCCCTAAACTATGTTGTGGAATTGACAAGGTTCTTTTCATTCATGATGCTTCTGCTGACTCTCAAGCTAACGTTGCTGTAATGCAGTTGCATGTTACAAAGTTAGCCTTACGTTTATCTGCCATTCCAAAATGCCTCCACACGCTGGCATGAAGAGAAATACCTTAGTTGACTTTTAGGTCAGATATGTTACCCTTGTACATTGTGAATTTTAAGTATAGAAGTATATTATATTGTGAATGCAAACTTTTAATAAATTATTTCAAACTAAACTTTTTCCCAAATTTGAATAATGAAAGGGAACCGCCTTCCAGAATAACTCCAAATCGAGGACTATATATTAGATAGTGATGAGTCACTAGAGAACAGACTGGGAGATACTATATTAATCAATCATTAGGTAATGATTAGTTCATAAATATCTGTGAATCAACATATTGACTACCTCCTTCATGAAAAGTAGTAACAACTCATTCATTACTTCGTTACTAAGTAGTCCCTCATTGCTTCATGATCATTGACCACTACTTGCCCTTTTTGTTCCCCCTGTTAAAGTCCAATATTTTCTGCCTGCAAACTATCACATAGGAAAGCATACAAACTCTTCACGTATTCATATTCAAGCTTAGGACCTTATTGCTTTGAAGCTAACCACTGAACCTCCATTCCACTGTTAAGGTCAAGGTCAGGGTTAGAGTAACATATCCTGTGCCGATTCAGCAAAATGGCATCTGACCTTTGCTGAACATCCTATTCTTGTCATGATGACAATTAACTGAAAATGAACAATGAACTGTCCAACCAACTGCTACCATGAACACATTATCTATCCCCATTCAAAATGTTTGCACCACATTTTATGTTTATGGGATATTACTTTGAAACCACAGGTACTCTTAAACCTGATGATACAATTTCTGTGGTAAATATAGCTGACTGATTTATTTAAAAAGACACCTAACACCAATATTGACGTTCGTCATCCCCCTGTGGGCCGGCCCAGTGTTGTGTTTGCCTGGAAATCGATGTTTGACCCTTGGCCCAGTATCTGACTTTCAGCATGACTTTGGGGGGGGATTCTATCGATACAGCTGTTAATGTTAAAGCTCCTCCTCTGCTGCTCGCGCTTCAACTACAAAAGATATAATCTTCTGAGAAGTCTGGTTATTCTCAACTTTGGAGCTTTACTTAACCATCCAGGAGGCCAACACAATCCTCCACAACTAAACTCAAAGCAATTGTGTTGAAACCATCCTTTCAACACAATGACTCCAACACTGCAAAGACAAAAACACTTCCTGAATCTAGTGTTCAATGCAGCACTAGATCTGTTTTTTTCAAGCTACGGCTACAGCACCAGACTAGTGCTACATTCATGTCATAACAGATTTTTCTGATGTTAAATTCTAGTGAACTGAAAACTAGAAAAAAAATACATTCATGACAACCTCTTTGAGGTAAATGTAAGTAGGATATGTGGGAATTTTTGCAGGCTATGACATCTCCCGTCTGGCATCATTAAATGCCCGAAAGTGTCAACACAAGCAGTAAACACAACAGTAAATCCACTGATGTCGGCAGCCTGAGGTATTTACACCCAACTGCATGCGAGTGTTCAAATCACCATTTGCAGGAAAGCTGCAACCCCTGCTTTAGAGTTATGTAAAGCTGTACTGTGCAGTGAAATATACAATTTACTAAATACCTGTTAGTTGTGATGAAAGCAAAATTTGTAAATGATGCAGATAGCTGGAATTGTCATTTATCTTGAGAGAAAGTGAGAGTAAGTTTATAGAAAGTATTAGATCAGAATGTGAATTTAATGTAAATAAATGTACAATTAAGTACAAGACAGAAGCACATGTTGCACATACAGTGCAGAGTTGGAGGAAGCACAGCATTTTTATAGTCGCGTATGGGAGAAACAATCACTTATGCACACACACCCACATATCAACTGCCTCACTAAATCAATGTGAAGAGGAAACGACTATTCCTTATAAAGTATCAATAATACCTTGAACAGAGACACAAAGGCTATCAATCTGTCCTTTCAATCACCATGAGACTCAGAGAGGTTGTCTGCTGTGGGAAGGATTTACAGCTTTACGTTCATTCAAAAGAAGAGGATTCTCGTAAAGCGGGAAACAGCACGAATCCACATAAATGATAATGTTTCTCTGTGTTTGCTGGATGTGTAACTAAACAGCTGTTTGCAAGCAAGTTTGCTATATTGACTTAAAAGGTGAAAATTTATCAATGTTGTGTTTACAACTAGTTTTCACTGCCCCCACGTGGCCAAAAAATAAATAAGTCAGTTATTGCATCATCCATGTACCTTGGCATGGGCTTGAAGACTCCACAGTTTGTAACACAGGCTTTGCATTTAATATTTGAGGATGTGGAGTTTAAATTAAGTAGCTGTTTACCAGGCAGACTAAGTCTAGCAAAAGACAACATTATGCATTATGGGAAGTGTAGTGACTCATACGAGGGACTGCTGCATCGATTGTTTCTCTTGCAAGCCCCCCCAGCTTGTTGGAAGACCAATACTAAATCGCCTAAGTAATCTATATCTATTATATCTATTCATCTTTGTCGTCAAGGATAGGATTTGTCAAATTTCACTAATACTGTTAGCTGCATACGAATAAGTTACGTGGTTGGTGTATATTTATATTTGTGCAGTGCATACCAGAAATATCAACTTGTCTAAACAAGCAATTGAGATATTTCACCGTGACCAACTCCTACTCAGTCTAAAAGTGCATTCTCCATCTTCTTCCCAGATAAAGACTACAAACAGAGCAAGAAAAGCTTCTAAAATAGGACACATTTGCTGGGCATGGTAATCGATACAATTACCTAACAAAGAACACGGTATGTTACATGTGCAGCACACCACCGTCTACATGTCAAACACTCCCGCAAAGATCTAAAGGAGAAATAATCCGGGGACATTAAGTCCACATCCCTCTGCAAGTGGGAGATGCTGAGTAATTCCAACCTACAAACCGGGGATTTACACTAACATCTACAAACACATGTAACACACACATACAGCTGGACGGCCTACTGTAGCGTACACGTGCACATGTGCATGCTTGAAGGCTTATATACACACACACACACACACACACACAGGGTTTACTGTAATCTGTGGCTAGCTGCCTCTGGCACTAATGAAGTCATGCTGCTTCTCTATGATGAAAACACAGCAAGACATAACACGGATATACCTCTTACACAAAACATACATATTCTGTACACACATGAAGACAAACATATGTATATGTAAAACCTCATTCCTCTTAAATCTTTGTCTGATCAGTGTGTGTGCGGGGATGTATTCTTATATACCCTACGTGTGTGTCTCTGTTTGTGACACCATGTTGAAGTCTGTCTTTACGTGTATGTAAATAACTGCACCCGCTTGTGTTCCCTATCTTCCTGTGTTTGTCTCTGGCAGCAGACACTGACAGCCACGTGTTATTCTCGTTCACTCCTCCATCAGTCAGAGGCAGAAAACGAAAACAGAGAAAAACCCCTTCCCCTGACTACGTTATCACAATATGGAGGGAGTGGGGGAGGGGAGCGGGAGGATTTCTGTCTTAATCCTGACTTTTGCATGTGTGTGTACGCACATTCAAATGCATGTGTGCTTATGTGTGCATGTGGTATCAATGGTGTGACATCAAAGTATATATCAAAGGTATATAAAGTGTGACTACATATTTATACATAAACACACACAGAGACATATAAATACAGTATTTGTTTCCACATTAGTTTTGTATTATGAGTGTAGGCACGCATGACGACTGTGTGGGTGTGTATTTGAATATGTGCTATAATTCTGGCGTGTGTGTGTACTGTATGTGTGTGTCTTTGATGCCTGTGCAAAAAGAATGTGTGTGTCTCTGTATGTGTGTGTGGTCAGGCTTGTTAATATTCTGCGCAGTGTGCAGACAGCCTCCCGGCGCAGCGACACCTGGTCATGCCTCAGAGCATCAGGCCTCTGTGGGACACCACTGAGAGGCCTTCCCGACAGCCTGACACACACACACACACACACACACACACACACACACACACACATTTCAACACACACCACCACAAGATCTTTGTCTTTGGTCTGGTTCCTCAGAGATTTTTTTAAAATGTTCTTTTAAATTTTGGTTCATCTTTCTTGTCACACAGAACAAAATGCATGATTACAGTCCTAATTGTAAAAACACTACACCTGGTATGAAGATTTAGGCACAGGTACATGTGTACAATATTGCATAATAAGGCAACAAGTAACACATGTTAAATAACATCAAATAACAATGTTGAAACAACAAATGGAGAAGCCTAAAAATGCACTAACTTACTTTCATTACTGATTAATCTGCCGATCCTTTTCTTGATTAATTGATTAATCACTTAGTCTATGAAATGTTAAAACATGGAGGGAAAGGGGCATTCACTATTTCTCAAAGCCCAAGGTCATGTCTTCAATAATTATCAACATCTTGGTTTATAATGTTTTTGCATTTCTTGGTAAATTAAAAACCCAGGTTGTCGACTCCTGTTTCCTCGTTGCCTCACTGCTTGATCCTTAACAGTCTCACTAAAAGTCTGAAACCTTAAGATATTAAATGTACTCTCATATATGACAGAAAGAAAAGAAGCAAACTGTCACATTTGAGAAGTTGGAACCAGAGAAATTTTGGCATTTTTGCTCAAGAAATGAAATGATGAATTGATTAAAATATTTGCTGATAAATCTTCTTTTGATCGACTAATGGATTAATCAGTTAGGCATTGCAGCTCTGATATGTGTTCATATTAACAACTGAACCAGGAACTTCCTCCAACTTCTAGGGTAAAGTAAAAATGAGACCACCTCTTGTAGACTTGGCTGTCTCATCTTTCATAAAGAACAATGACTGTGATCAACTTGAATTCCTTTTGGTTTTAAAGGACACAAAATAGTTTATAAATTTATAAAGGTGGAAAAATGTATCAAATTGTTGTTTTAGCTGTTTACATTTACAAGTCTGTTTACTTTAACTGGCCGCTAAGCAACTTTCACAGCCACATTTCAAGCCTACAGGGGGCGATTATTTGATACTAGAAAGATAGATCACTATGAGTGTATGAAACTGTTGTTTGCCACTCAGTGTCATAGTTTAATTGTTTGACATGGCCATAACATACTCATATTAAAAAAAACTCATGTTCGTGAGAAGGTGACAGTCTTGTACGACAGCTAAATTGACAGCTTCGCCTTCAGAACAGTACTGTCACACACTAATGCTAATTAATGATACAATAATGTTATTCAAGTCCATCCTGTCACTTGGAATAATCCGGCAAGAAGTTAAAATTAGCCTTTAGCCAGCTAAGTCTTTACCTTGGTAACAGTGCAGATAACTGGCAAAGAAAATCTTTTGGTCCTTGTCAAGTTTGGTTAATTGAGGAGTTCATCAGATCAAAAGTAAATGACAACATCTTCTTCCAGGGCCTTTAGCTCAAGGATAGACTTCTAATGTACAAATTACTATATAACTAATTTGTGCAACTTTATAGACATAATGTGAATTCTATTTCAGAGGTGATTTTTCTCTTAAGTGTGAGTAGACTGTAGAAGAACAACAGCATTACCAATGAAAACAACCCTCCTGTCTTGACAACAACACGTACGCCTCAGAAGTCATCCTCAGTTGGAGGAGTTTCACATTACAAGCAAAGGAAGGACATAATTAATATTCTCATCACTGAGAGGAAGTTTGCCAAGTTGCAGAGCATCAAAGAAGAATCAATCTGCGCCTCCACTGTACGCATGCAGGTTCCAGGGCCCAGCTCCAATGTAATAAAATGGAGGAGGTACTTATCACCCAGGTCCTAACTGCATACCCTCTGCAGCAATGGTGCTCAATTGTCTCTTTCTTTAACTCCCTCTGCCTCTCACACACACACATATATATCACCTTCATCTCACACAGGCGTGCACAGATGATCACATCATATGGTCTCATTCACACCCTTATTCTTCGAAACAGTCAGAGGACTGCATTACGTACACAGGCTATGTTTTTTTAGTAGTTCTCCCCCTGCTCATGAGTGCATAATGCTTGAGCTAGTCTTGGAGGTGCTAATGTGAATATTCAAAAAAGACAGGAGTTGACATGGAAATGCATCCATCAAGAAAAATAACTATAATGAAGAGAGGTCAATAAGAAAAGTCAATAAGTTATAGCTATTGATGCCCAATCCAACTCAGTTTCTAGGAGTCTAACTGAGTGTTACATTTAACAAATGCATGCATGTATCAAAGAATCCATGTTTAAGTGAACATAATTCAATGGTACAAAAGTTATTTCATGTGCTAAAACAAACATGGCTTCAACAATGAAAGACACTTGTATTGAAGATCTGGTATCAAAACAATATCTAAGTCTACAAGAAATATTACAACGGGAAGCACAGCCAAAAACAGGTACACACAGAGACAAGCTCCTTCATATGTAATCGCAGCTGTAGCCA
Organism: Enoplosus armatus; assembly: GCF_043641665.1. Classification (NCBI taxonomy): domain Eukaryota; kingdom Metazoa; phylum Chordata; class Actinopteri; order Centrarchiformes; family Enoplosidae; genus Enoplosus; species Enoplosus armatus. The sequence goes on along the minus strand of NC_092180.1, from coordinate 21,160,050 downwards.
TTGTAGAAGTCCCTGGTCCCTGTTCCAACAATATCTCAATATCTAAAATCTCAACAGGACATAGAACAAATGCAGCAGAAACATGGCTACAGCTACTACTGAGACCTGGGATGTAGACAGCTGACCTTTTGATAGAAGGAAAGATTGACGCTCATATCTCCATTCTTTCTTAATTCCTTCTGCACCCTCTAATGCAGCTATTTTTCTCACTCTCTCCACCCTCGTCTAAAGTGCCTTCTTCCTTTCTGTTAGCTACAGTAATAAGCTAAACTGTCTCATATGTGTCTAATGATGAAATCATATGTATGGCCCCAGGTTTTACTCGTTATGTTGGCTAGGCAGCCACATACGTATATGTGTGCATGTTATCTGTTAATGAAACTGTGGCTAATGTATTCGTTGTTTATAGTTATATGCAGTGAAACATTGACAACAGGGTGTGGATATGGTTCTGCGTATGTGGAATCTGTTTGAATGGAAAAATAAACCAATAGACCATGTTATTACAACTCCAACTCCAGGTCTGTCATGTGATGCACACTGGCCCAAAAAGAATTACATAGACTTACATTGTGAAAGGGACATCTGTAAATCAACAGGTACATTTGAGGTACATTAATTTCCCAGTGTGAACACTTAAATAGCCCTTATTTAAATCATTATGTCCTAAAAATTGTAAAATTAACTAATAGCCAAATCCAGAGTTATTTTTAAGGCATTGTCACTGTCGAGCCCGAGGCGAGCGGTTGGGAGGCAGGGTTAAAGGAAACCCTAGTGCACTTGCTCTATGGGCCACACGATGTGGAAGCTATGCGGAAGATGCAGGTAATTTTATACTCGGGCGTCAAACGTTTTTGTCTTCATGCACCACTGAGCAACTTTCATAGGAATGAACAGGGCCCTGCCTACAACACTCTATCCAGTTCTCTTTATATATCCATGGGAGAGACAGGTGAAGTGAACGACAACTCGTTACGTTAGCACTGAAATTCAACCGTGGCATTCCGTGTAAAATGCCATAGGCTTAAGGTGACTAGCAAAGAAACTATTTTGTCTACGAACCTCGACAGTTATTTCTCCCACCCTCCTTGCCTCTCGAAGCTTCGCATATTCACCGATAATTCTCACTGAAGCTTCGAAGCCCCAAAAATGGTATTCAGGACAGCTCTAATATTCACCCGCTACTCATGCTGGCAACTTAATATGTATTGGAAAGAGATAGACCCAGGTATACTCTATCAGAACTGTTTCGAACAGCTACACTCGAAGGTGGGGTGAAAAGCCAGCCATGATAGAAAGGGGGCAGACATAATGTCATTTAAATATATAGATAATGACGCACATTTCCAGTCTCTACTGGAAGAGAAATATTTATGAATAGAGTTAGAGACAAAAGTTTGAACCTTTGCTCCTTTCTCACCTCCATACGGCTGACCAATCACAGCATGAAGTGGGTGTGACTGTGGGATTGTCGGTTTCTGAAAGTTACAGGATTGGTCGGACACAGTCTCTTTTGATCAAATGTCTTCTCTGTACAGTAAGAGTCTACAGTCATGCTAGTGGCTTTGTGAGACAAGCGGTGCTTTGAGCTAAATGTCAGCATGCTAAACACATCCGTGATGCTAACATGCTCACAATGACAATGCAAACAATGCTGATGGTAAGCATGTGTAAATTAGGTTTACCATGATCACCATATTAGTTTAGGTTAGATTAACATGATTAGTTTATACCTTTGCTATTTAGCACTAAACACAAAGGCAATTGATCTAACCCAACATATCTGTATATGGCCTTTTAATGTTTGAATCAATCTTTCATTATCCATCTTTGCTTCCCATCAACAGCAAAAGATCACCTGCAAATGGCATCTTGTACCTGTTCATGTTTATGTTGTAGTATTGATATCTGTAATGTAGTAGTACCACTCTTGAGGGAACTATAAAATCTTTTTAACTATTTTTATGTACGCTTTAAGACAAGTGGTTGCAGATACAACAGCTAATGTAATGACAGTAAAATGTTTTTTAAAGCTTTTTGGGAAGCACAGGCCCATGTTGGCTCCAATGATTGAGTGACATGAACCTTAGTGGTCAAACTATCATATTCTTAGGTGGTGATCTCAAAGTCTTGAACAAGTAAAATAAATTATTTTTTTATAAATTTATATTTATATTGATTAGTATTACAATTTACTCCCCAAAATGATTTGAGATGATCATCCTGAGATCTGGGGATGCAGCAATATTGTTTGAACAGTCTATAAGCACAAACAGCCAGATGATCACCATTAGAAGTCAAACAAGTCTACCTTTAACTTTAGCACCCAAATTGCCTGTTGTAAATATAAATAGAGCGGCTTCCCGATGAGCTACCATTGTAGTTGTGGGTTGAGTTTTTCAACACAGACATTTTGGGTGGTTCACTTTCTGTTTCACTTCCAAATAAATCATTTGGTTAATTGGGGTTGTGTTTACAACATGATGATATCCCAGGCAGCAAATTTAGAAAGGCAAAGCAAGTTTATTTTTATAGCACCTTTAAGCCAATTCAAAGTGCTTTTTTGCAAATATTTTTAAAGATATTTTTGCGCCATTTTTTGCCTTTAGTAGATAGTGACATCTTGAAGAGCTGGGAATGACATGCAGGAAAGGGCCCAGGCAGGAGTCAAACCCGAGCCGCTGCAGTATGGCCTCCGCCTATGTGGTATGAGCTCTACCAAATGAGCTACCATGGTGCCTCGAAATTGTGCACATCTAAAGAAATTAGTCAATTGGAAGCTGGCAAAGTCCTGTGTGTCATACTATCGCTTAGTGGCATGAGGAGACAGGTAGACAGATATAGGCAGTGACACGGGCAGACACGTAGGTAGACAGAAACAGTTGTATTCACACACAGACAGAGACAACTGTCTCAAGGAAAGGGCTCTATCAATAGCTGGGCAAAGTAGAGTAGACTTCCCATCAGCTCAATCCTGAGGGGGTGGAGGACAGGGAGTGGATGAGAGTGGGAAGAGACAATAACTCTCTCTCAGCTGATCAATACACTCACAGAGGATCGATCATCATGGTCCCCATCAGCCACTAGGTGAGCAACCTAACCCAAAGCCTGAGATTGGAAAGCCCTGACTCAAGAGAGGCCTTAACCGTGACCCCTGTGATGACTCATTGTGGACCAGATACTACAGTCTCCAATCCACTCAAGCATTTGGCTGAGGAGTCAGAGATACTTTCAGTAGACAGACTGGGAAAGAAACACCAACTACCTGCCAAATGCTGGTAAATTTGGGCTGTCAAAACTTGTATTCACAATGTTTTTAATTAAACCACTCATTTATGTGGACGAGTTACATTAGATAACAAAGGGGAATTAGTTGGATAACAAATTTGATGGTTAGATTGATTATATATTTTTGGGTTTGTGGTATCAAGTGTTTTCCTGCTATGTCCAATAAGTAGTGCTGCTACTTGATTATATGTAGGTGGAGGGAGTGTGTCACACTCTACCTTGCACAGGTAGAGCAAGAGGAGACATTGCTAGTTCTTAAGACTTCTCTCTTTACCACCTCAGCAAAGCTTGGTAAAGATATATAGGTAGAATGCCACCTGCGGCTGACCATCATGGATGCAGGGTAATTCTCCATCAAGTCATTACTGTGAGCCATCAAGTCTGTTTGGCCAGGCTCTGGAGGATTAAAACTCACTGGGATGCAAAATGGAGTCGGGAGTGGAGACAGTGAAGGAGTCACCTGATCCACTGACACATCAACAGCCCCAAAGGAATATCCATAATTAGCTTCACGAAATGTTCTAAAAGCATTTTAATTAAATCAAAACAAAGAATCCACACAGGGATCTCCAATCTGTAAAGTAATAAAGGGAGCTACTGTATAATCTCACACACACACACACACACACACACACACATAAATAAACATTTATCCCACAGCCTCTTTGTCCCGCCCTTAAAAGTCCTCAGGCTGCATTGACCAACTTTTAGTACTCCGTAAAGCTGGTGGATGTCAAGTATTTTGATATTTGTTGTCAGAATTGGTGGTTGGAACTAGTTTTGCAGCTTCTTATATTTTAATAGCTAATTGTCTGGGTTGGCAGTGGGTGCCTGCATTTCCAAGCTGCTAGTACCCAAAAAGCTAACTCATTATCATCTTTCCTATTATGTTAGGTATACTTTTGTCTGTTTCTATGAAGACGCTCAGTCAGTTTAATGACCAAGTCAATTCAAAGTCTTACAAGAGGCCCATAGACTCACTGCTAAAATGCAGAGAAAGACAGACTTATCTTATGCATTGTTGGTGAGCTGAAGACTCATAAATATACGTTCTCACTGGGTTTTATTTTAGAACATCACATATCATTTTTATGCTGACACAGCTATTCCCTGAAATTATCCCTATTGTTTTATATTTATTCTAGATTGCCTTGATGTTAAATACTAGATACTCAATGGCTAAAACTTTTTGCATGTACAGTTGTGTTCAAAATAATAGCAGTGTGATTAAAAAGGTGAGTAAACGTCAAAATCCCTCAAATAAATTGTATTTTAATGAACACAAATGCATTGGGGACACAGCACTTTCTATTTCAAAGCAAGAAAATTGGAAAAAGTAATTGAATTTGATAATATTTTACAGAAAGTCAAGAAATATAATGTTCAAAAAAATAGCAGTGTTGACATCTGTCTTTACAAACTCAAATGTACTGTATAAACTAAGAAATGCTTGAAGATTCAACTTTCCTGAGCATCATAAACTAATACAGTGGCTTGCAAAAGTATTCAGCCCCCTTGAACTTTTCCACATTTTGTCACGTTATGACCACAAATCTAAATATATTTTATTGGAATTTTATGTGAAAGACCAACACAAAGTGGCACACAATTGTGAAGTAGAAAGAAAATTATATATGATTTAAAAAAAGAATTACAAATAAAAAACTGAAAAGTACGGTGTGCAAAAGTATTCAGCCCCCTTTTCTCTGAGTGTAACCAATTGCCTTCAGAAGTTGCCTGATGATTGCTAAATGATCGAATGTTGACCTAATGACTAAATAGAGTCCACCTGTGTGTAATCTAATCTGAGTACAAATACAGCTGTTCTGTGACGGCCTCAGAGGTTTGTTAAGAGAATATTGGGGAGCAAACAGCATCATGATGTCCAAGGAACACACCAGACAGGTCAGGGATAAAGTTGTGGAGAAGTTTAAAGCAGGGTTAGGCTATAAAAAGATTTCCCAAGCTTTGAACATCTCACGGAGCGCTGTTCAATCCATCATCCGGAAATGGAAATTGTATGGCACAACTGCAAACCTACCAAGACACGGCCGTCCACCTAAACTTACAGGCCGAACAAGGAGAGCACTGATCAGAGATGCAGCCAAGAGGCCCATGGTGACTCTCGACGAACTGCAGAGATCCACAGCTCAGGTGGGGGAATCTGTCCACAGGACAACTATTAGTCGTGCGCTGCGCAAATCTGGCCTTTATGGAAGAGTGGCAAGAAGAAAGCCATTGTTAAAAGAAAACCATAAGAAGTCCCGTTTGCAGTTTGCCAGAAGCCATATGGGAGACACAGCAAACATGTGGAAGAAGGTGCTCTGGTCAGATGAGACCAAAATTGAACTTTTTGGCCTAAATGCAAAACGGTATGTGTGGCGGAAAACTAACACTGCACATCACTCTAAACACACCATCCCCACTGTCAAACATGGTGGTGGCAGCATCATGCTCTGGGGGTGCTTCTCTTCAGCAGGGACAGGGAAGATGGTCAGAGTTGATGGGAAGATGGATGGAGCCAAATACAGGGCAATCTTGGAAGAAAACCTGTTGGAGTCTGCAAAAGACTTGAGACTGGGGCGGAGGTTCACCTTCCAGCAGGACAACGACCCTAAACATAAAGCCAGGGCTACAATGGAATGGTTTAAAACAAAACATATTCATGTGTTAGAATGGCCCAGTCAAAGTCCAGACCTAAATCCAATCGAGAATCTGTGGCAAGATCTGAAAACTGCCGTTCACAAACGCTCTCCATCTAATCTGACTGAGCTTGAGCTGTTTTGCAAGGAAGAATGGGCAAAAATTTCAGTCTCTCGATGTGCAAAGCTGGTAGAGACATACCCCAAAAAACTTGCAGCTGTAATTGCAGCAAAAGGCGGTTCCACAAAGTATTGACTCAGGGGGGCTGAATACTTTTGCACACCGTACTTTTCAGTTTTTTATTTGTAAATTTTTTTTTTAATCATGTATAATTTTCTTTCTACTTCACAATTGTGTGCCACTTTGTGTTGGTCTTTCACATAAAATTCCAATAAAATATATTTCTGTTTGTGGTCGTAACGTAACAAAATGTGGAAAAGTTCAAGGGGGCTGAATACTTTTGCAAGCCACTGTATTTAGTTGCATAACCACGGTTTCTGATAACTGCCTCACATCTGTGGTGCATGGAGTCGACCAACTTCTGGCACCGGTCAACAAGTATTGCAGCCCAGGACAATTGTACTACGTTCCACAATTCCTCTGAATTTCTTGGTTTTGCCTCATGAACAGCATTTTTCATGTCAGCCCACAAGTTTTCTATGGGATTAAGGTCCGGGGATTGTGCTGGCCACTCCATTACTTGAATGCGGTTTGTCTGGAACCATGATTTTGCTCGCTTGCTGGTGTGTTTGGGGTCATTGTCTTGTTGAAACACCCATTTCATGGGCATTTCCTCTTCAGCATACGGCAACATGACTTCTTCCAGTATTCTGATGTACTCAAACTGATCCATGATCCCTGGTATGCGATAAATTGGACCAACACCATAGTACGAGAAACATCCCCATATCATGATGCTTGCACCACCATGCTTCACCGTCTTCACTGTGTACTGTGGCTTGAATTCAGTGTTTGCAGGACGTCTGACAAACTGTCTGTGGCCCTTAGACCCAAAAAGAACAATCTTACTCTCATCAGTCCACAAAATATTACACCATTTCTTTTTAGGCGAGTCATTGTGTTCTTTGGCAAATTGTAACCGCTTCAGCACATGTCTTTTTTTTAACAATGGGACTTTGCCGGGGCTTCTTGCTGGTAGCTTGGCTTCACATAGATGTCGTCTGATTGTTACAGTCCTCACAGGCAACCTTAGATCTTCTCTGATCCTCCTGGAGCTGATCATTGGCTGAGCCTTTGCCATTCTGGTTATTCTCCGATCCATTTGAATAGTCGTTTTTCTTTTTCTTCCTCGCCTTTCTGGTTTTGGCTGCCATTTTAAAGCGTTTGATATCATTTTAGCTGAACAGCCTATCATTTTCTGCACTTCTTTATAGGTTTTCCCTTCTTTGATTAATTCCTTAATCAAAGAACGCTCTTCTTCTGAACAGCGTCTTGAACGACCCATTTTACTCTGTTTTTCAAGGACAAATGCACAGCCAGCATATGCAGCGTCAGTTGCCTTGATCCTTAAATGAGGGCCACCTGTTTAACACCTGTTTTTTTCACATTATCAATGACCTCACTTATTGAACTCAGCACTGCTATTTTTTTGAACACGCCCCTTTCAGTTAATGATTCAGTTTCACAGAATCAGCAGCATGCACGCCATGCCTGTTGGGTCTGTTGGTTTTCTATACCTTTACTAAACCTTCTAGAAATTTACTTGCAGTGTAGAAGTTGAAATTTTAACAAAAACAGTGATTTATCTTGCTAGTGATGTGGGACTGCTATTATTTTGAACACAACTGTACATGTTGTAGTTGCTTTTTCATATGGAGAGTTGCCCGTTTGGTCAAACTGGCATCTGTTTTTTTTCTTGTTCATTCTTTTTTTTTCCTGTTTATTTTGAAAGCTGTAGGAGGCTTGCGAGTGGTGAATACAGATTTAGCATAATCCATAGAATCACAATGGCCACATCTATGGGAAATACACCAGGTTAAAATACAGCGGAATTTTCTGGCTGGAGAATCCTGGATTAGCTTTGTTTAGATGCATGTCAATAAACCAATCATAATAATAACTAATACATTTGCAGGTCAAAATACACCAACTACACCTGTATTAGAGATGCTAGACCATATTGTCGAGGGTCAAAGGGTTGAATTTGGTTGTCAGAGGCTATTTCTGCTCACCGAGCACATCTCCTCACATCAATCAACGTCCTTCTACGCCCTCTCTCTCCCCTGGAGTAGGCTTTCCTTTGCCCTCACGCAGTCATACATAAAACCACACAAACAAATATACACACGTAAACACACACACACTCACACAACAGGACCCCGAAGAGCGGCTTTCCCATTGCCCCTGCACACACGACTTAGGATGTCAGCTCCGATTATCAGCACTGTTCACTGCTTGCTTCAGGAGCTTCTATTTTAGATCTGTTTTTCCTCTTTGCAAGTGAGCACACAAACACAGGCTTTGCTTACACTTGTCATTTCATTTATAATCTGCTGAAATCTGTTCAGAAAGATGTGACGCTGTTGGAAATGCACTGCTGGGTCCCCACACTAAATGTGTGTCTACATTATGCATGCTTTGTTTTCCACCTGTAATTTTAATGTGTATCAGGAGGGGAATATATACTACAATATATAATCTTTCTATGCCTCTGAACAGATAATAGCTAATTGTTCTGTGTTCTGCCACATAAGAGTGAAATGTGCCTTAAAATTGTGATCTGATGAAGTGCATGTTTGTTGTACCACACATAAACTGCAGTGATGAGATCCAGCAGTAAGGCAGGACCAGACCGAGAAACACAGACAGGCGTAAAGACTCAGTGAGAGATAAAACAGCATGTGGCAGGAAGACTGTATAAATGTGAAAACAGTGACAAATGCACTTCATTCCTCTTAGGCACATCCCATGTCGCTGATAGTGCTCTGAGACAGGTACATGTGACAGCGGAGAAACAAACAGAGAGAGAGAGAGAGTCACACAGACAGGCTGCGTCCCAAAGGGGAGGAAGAGGAAGATAAAGAGTGAGAGTGAGATATACAGAGAGAGAAGGGGGTGAGCGCTGTGTGATTCATGGGGACTTTTACTGCTTCAGAAAGGTGTCGCCTCCTATCACAGTTCAGAATCAGCTTGGTGTAGCACATACAGTAGCAGGTAATACTGCCTCCTTCTCGCTTTATCATCATCTTCATCTCTCTTCTTCTCAGAAATGCAGACAAACACACAGAAATAGAACATTGGATTTCAAAGAGAGAGGTCCCTAAGCAAGACAACCTCAAAGACCTTTCTGAGCATTCTCCCATGTTTTCAAAGGAAAGCCCATGATATATATTAGTGACATTGAAATAAACCGCACTGATTGAGGATTATAAAATCAACAAAGGCTTGTGTATGAAGCAGGTGCATAAAAAGTCAAGGACGGAGAGATTTGCCTTGAGGGAGAATCCAAAAGAAGAATTCAAGTTACTAGTTATTAGATTATAATTAGTTTTTTGCTGTTATTTTATACAGATATACAGATTTTATACACACTTTCAATACGCAATGCAATAAGTACGCTCATGGAAACAATTTGTCAAGCATATTCCACTGTTTAAGAAAAGTTGAGAGAATCTAAGACAATTGTTCAACATTTATATACTGAACATATCTTTGGCACAACAATGTGATTGCAAAATTGGAGGAATCCATGCTCAAAATTTACTCAGATCTCAGTATTGCCCCCATAAAAAAAAAAAAAAAACTTAAGGGCAACACGCATTGGCCGTGACATGGAGAATCGTGTCATTTGATGCCTGAGGCACACGCCAGACATGCAGAGGAGACAAAATAAGTACTCAAGGTATAGTATTTGGGATGAGCCAATCTGAAGAGCAAATGTGATTTTTTTTTTTTGGAGCATGATGCATGTGAGTGGTGCTTCCTGATCCTGCAGTGATGCACATCAATCTATATCTATGATGACACAAGATGTGCATCAGAGGTTTGCATGTGTGGGCTTAAAACAACAAAACAGTCTTGGGTGTGTTGACATTCGTTTTATACCCCCACTGTGTATTGCCTGCTAGACATCTATGGTACAAAGACAACAGTACCTCATATACAGCATAATTGGATCATAGACAGAACAACACACATTTAATGTCCTAAATACACTGTAGCATATCACCCTGTGTACATGGTGGTCTCAGTTTTGAAGATCATACGACAATAAGAGAGAGCTGCTTCCTGCACTTAAGGAATATCACCAGAATCAGACCCTTTCCGTGTCTCCATAGTACTGAGAGAATTATCCACAGTGTTGTAATGTCATGTGTTGACTGCTGCAAAGCACTTTTCATCTGTAAAACAGTCAACATTGGATCATCCTCAATTAGTTAAGCCACAAGATTATTGGTGAGGACCAAATCCACTCTCCAAATTTCACCGGTGCTGGCATCAGCTATATATCCATTTTCTCATTATGAAATGGTCATTACTCTGTAACTTTTAAACTTTTAAAAAACAATATTTATAAACACTGCCATAGAAAAGTGCAATATAAAAACACTATTATTACTATATGTGCCGTGAAAAATAAAATTTCAGGAGAGCCAAAGTTTCATGTTAACATGTTCAAAAAGTGAGGTCCTTAAAACCTCTGTCGGATTGAAACCACAGAATGCAGATGCTCCTTGGATGTTATCATTATTTGCAGAGAGAGACTGGATCGTGTGGTGTTCTTCCATGGTGAGTGCGTCTCAGAGTTGTAGAGTACTTACTTCAAAGGTGCATGGAGAAGGGAAAACATCTGGTCAAAAGGTCAAAACTAAACAAGTTTGACAGCAATAATCGAATCAAATGTATCTGTCAGCCAAAGGAAAATTCATACACTCCCTGTGGCCTTACAGTGTTAGTATTTTACTTTTAATTTCAGTATATAATAATCACTGGACACAATTTTTGGGTTAAGCATTTGTATTCTGGTTTACAGTATGACATTGTGTTTCCAAGTTGAGTGCACGCATTTTGGTTAACAGTTAATGATCATAGGTTTACCAGTAGTTTGAGATTTGTTAATGTGGTTTACCTGGGTTTCTCTTTGTTTCTCCACATGCTGCTGCTGCTGCTGCTGAGTCGTCTGCCCAAAAAAGTGAGCGTATGGTTGAGGCAGCCTTTTATGCTGAAACAGGAAGTGGAAGAGGCCAACTTCCTCTGCTGGGCAGGGGAGCTTAAAGAATGGCAGCATGTGGATATTTCTTTTGGGTTTTGTTAGTATTAGTATTTTCAGTATTTACATTTACTGTTAGTTTTATTGGTACTTTGTCATTATTGGTTATTGGGTTTATTTTGGGTCTTTTTAATTGTATAGAGTTTTGTTACCCCCCTTTGTGTTTGTGTAGGCTCGCCTAGGGGTATATATACCCCTCTTTTTATATAATTTGTTGGGTCAGGTTTGTTAAATTCAGACTTCTGTTGGATTATTGGTTTGTTGACTCCAGTCTAGTTAAAGGGCCCAGATTTAGTCATTTTGATACTCTTTTGCTTTGCTTATGTGTTTTAAACATTTGCAACTTTGTTTTTTCCTAGTGATTAAATGTTTGATTTTGGCCAAATAAAGCCTTTACTTTACCAAATTATCCTTGTGTCCCTGCCTATACTGCTTGGTCCCTGACACTCCCTAAAAATAAGAGAATCGTTCCCTGTAGCCCTCAGCATCAGTGAGGAACACTTGAGAGGTCAGCTATATAACTGTAATCTACATCTATACCACACAGTGGAAATTGTTATGTAACTGCTTCTTCTGCAATGGGTTGTCTGTCACCTGACACTCATAAAGAATAATTGGGAAAATAGGTAACACCAGTATTTCCCCTATCTCTAATTTACCATGAATGAACTACCTTTAGGATTGCTGTACTTTAGTTTAAAGTTGTGTTACTTAATTGTCTTGTGTAATGAACTCCTTCACAGCGACACTGCATGAAATTTTGGTGAAAAATCAGTCTTGAGGCAGTGGGAGTAAAAGGTGTATTCTCTCTCACGTGGATTCACTAATCTCCATATATCCACTGAGCTCAAGTCTTCTGCCAGTATCTGGATTGCAGTTCTATCCCTGGGGGAAGATTTACCACTGGGCTTGCTCTCATCACTTCATCCCATCAGCTGGTTGAAATAACCTGCCAGTATTTCCTACCCCTTTATTAATTTCAAATCAGGCTCTTCCTGTGTTATGTGCATATATATTGCATAGCACAGTCCTAACTCTGTTGATCAAGGCTTCAATACAAATGTCATTGTATTGTTTCAGCATGACAAAATGTTGATTTTTATTGATACGAATCTTCACCCCATTTTGTTTGCTTGAGTAGGAGCTATGGAAAACTTTACCTACCCAACCTTTTTAAAACTTTACTGCTTCCCAATACCCCATATATGAGACTCCTGAATAAATGCTATATCTGCATTTTTGGATTGTGTTACTATAAAGCCTAACTAATCACTGGAAAACATGTCATTCAACAGTTTATTTAAAGAGGATACAACCATTAAGAAATAAAAAGTAAGTGGTTTTCTAGCTTTTTCCATTATATGTAGGTTTGTGTTTTTTTCATTTTGAACACAATGTCAACAGCTTTCATGTTTCTTCTGCTAAAAATAGTTTAAATTAAACTGTCCACAGCCATGTCTGTGGATTATCCAGAGTAAGAGGGACATTGCTTCTGAAAGAGATGTTGTGGTTGCATTTTTTACAATGCTTTGAGCTCCACAAGTGACATTCTTTTCACATATGTTGTATTGGGGTGGAGGCAGAAATCCTAGAGGCGGATATCACAAAATCTGTGCTCATAAAACGAGCCTATCGGCATAACTAGATGCCACAAGACTGAAGAAAAATATAGAAGTTTTTGTAACTTGGTGAACTTTTAATATGATTTCCTATTTTTATGTGCATATACTGTATAATTTATCTATTGTAAGTGCACACAGAGACAAGAAAAGGAACTCAGCAGAAATCTGCCATCTTTTGTATGCTTATGTTGTTAGATCCCGAAAAAGAAATGAATTTGCAAAACACTGCTGGAAATTCAGAAATCTGAAATGAATGCCTGAAAAATCTTATAGCTCAAATGTATTGCGGTACAAAAACCTGAAATTGCTCAAAAACCTGGAAGCTGAAATGTAAAACTGGCAGAATTTGGGGTTGAGAAGCTCAGAGAAGGTAAGAGCTGAAATACATGGCTAGAAAAGCTGAATGCTAAACCGTAATATTGCCAATGGTTTTCACTTCTATTTTAATAAACTGTTGATTTAACACAATTTTTAAAAAGTATAAACGGAAGAGAAAAGTTGAATAGAAGTATAAATGTCCTTAAAGAGCAGGTTTTAACATTTGAATGGTTTCTTTAGCTTAAAATATGCAGACATAGTAGAACTTAAAAATGGAGATTCTTGAAGATGAGAGAGACAGAAAGGAAGGGAGAGACAGGGACAGAGAGACAGAAGGACAGAGGTCTCAACTGTTGACCAGCTAATCAACATCAGCTGGCTTTGTGTAATGTTAAATGGGTCATTAAGACAGAGAGAGACCAGTAAAAGTTCCACTCAAAGAAGACACCATCATTTGAAATCTGTATTGTCGTATTGGTGAAGTGACCTCACCGTTGGCACCAGAAGGCAGTGCTGAACATGTAGACGTGTAATTTGTGTGGTTAGTTAAAAATGACAGAGAAATCACAGTTTCCAAATCCATCCAATAGTTGTTGAGATAACAGCACATCAGTTGAGAAAAGGTCAGCAATGACCAGCAACACGATATGACAACTTGACCAAAAATGAATTGGGGTACCTATATGGCCAGCAAGGGTCAGAATGCATATAATGTGGCCTAATATGCCTTTCCTTTAGATGTTACTAAACTTCTTTCTGTTTCTATGGCCCCAACCTCGGAACCCATCACCACCACCAGCAGCAACTACGGAGTCGCAGCTGTTATGTAAAGCGCTTTGGGCCTATAGCATGAAAGGTGCTATGCAAATTAAGTTATTTTTATTGTTGTTATTATTATCATTATTACTAACTGCACTCGACTTAAATACATCATTGTGCAGACAGCACAGACTTCAGAAACATGGATACATGCCTCTGGATCCCAGTTTCTTTCGAAATACCCCTTTCGAGTATATTCACGGTTCTCCAAACCAGGATAAGGGCTTATTTAGCTTTTTATTACCAGAATATGATATTTAATGACCAAACACATCAATGAGATATTCAGTCACAATCAGGATACCAGTATGCATGTAAACGTTCTAAATGAGTGATGATTAATTTTGAAACTAAAAGGTAGATGGACCATCAGATTACCACTGCACCTAATTTCCAGAACACACAGAAAACTGCTGCCACTGCTTCCACTTTTGGCCATGCCCTAATCAGTGCTGTAACAGTAAGGGTTTTGTGTTTGACAGATGATGTAAAACATCTGCTCATGCCCCGTTTTGTCAAGATTCATATCAGATAAGTATTGCAGTGGGATGTGGGTGATAAAATATTAGCCATGTTTCTCATTAACTACACTCACCCTCAGTCAGGGCCAGGCTGGAGTTTTTAACAGAAGACACATTCCCCATTTTACAACACATAAAATCAATCATAGGAAGGCAGCTTGCATGGATACAGTGTTTACCTGTAGCTGCAAGCTCTAGCTTTCCTTTTATTCTCCCTGTGATCCCAAGAGAAGGAAGACTTCTTTTCCCTAACACACCTATGGCCCAATCTTACCTTGGCATTGCAATCCTCATACTTGTAGACGTTGCATTAAGATTCTGTCAGGATAGGAATAAACACAAGCATAAATGTATCCAGAAGAGATTATAGTCTGACTTCTCTATGTGGGAAAAGTTATATACTATACTGTACTGTAGGGTGTTTATATGTTTGTGCTGAAATCCACTAATGTCTTATCTAAATGCAATTTCTATTGCATTTGCAGAGAAATTAGAATGCCAGGTCTATGCCATTGCTCTACTGTGTGTGTTGGATTATATTATGTCATATTACATTATGTTGGATTAGATCAGATAAGATTAGATGAAACCTTAATTATCTCTATGACCTTAATGATCTCCATTGGGACGATGTGTCATTGCAGCAAAGATACCAACTGCATGTGCAGTACAGTAGGTGCAGAGCGTGTGTGTGTGTGTGTGTGTGTTTTGGAGGGCGGTGAATCCAGGCTTTGTAAACACACAGTCATGTCAGACTGAGTAATATGTAACTCATGTTCAATGGTTAATCACTTGTGTGAAAAGCAAGATGTGGTGTGTGTCAACAAAGAAAAGGTTAACCTCACCCTACAACTGAAGAAGACAGAAATAGATGGATCACTACAGAGAGAGAGAGAGAGAGAGAGAGAGAGAGAGAGAGAGTGCGTGTGTGTGTGTGTAAGTGAGTGTGTGTTAGTGTTACAGACAAAACCACTGGGACAGCGTACAGTATACTGGTCTTATGGCTTTTACAGTGAGGGAGCTGCAGGAAGAAACACACAGAAAACAAACACAAATAACCTGGGGCTGTTACAACAGTTTATAAAAGAAGCTTATAGGCATAAGTGAGCCTTTTAATCAGGAGACCTTTCGTTGCATAAAGGCATACAGTAAATAGTCTATTGCAACAAATTTTGCTTTTGGATGCAGCAAACCTGAATCAAAACAAGAATACGTGCTTGTAAATATCGAAGAGGACAAGGTCAGCCGCCATGTTGTGAAAGCCAAGTTGTGAAAGCCAAGTTGTGTATGCTGTTAAAGTGTAGTGACCTTTGAAGGTGGAGCATGTAGTTAAAGGGGGGAGTAGACATTTATCAATAAATGTAACTGTGACAGATAAGAATAATAATTCTTAGGATAAATTATTTAATTTTCATTTTAAGATAATTTAATTCTTGACACAGCTATATTATTACACTAAAACATTTTCAGCACATATAACTTGATGTTGCAGTTTAAACATGTTGCTTAAACAGGATGTTTGTCCATGTAAAGTACGCAAATAGGTGATGCAGAGCCTCGTTTGTGTGGGTTAACTGTGCATCAATCAGTTGGTTGTGCCTCGTGGCTCCAGTAGGGGGGATAGTGTCTACACACACAAAAAAAACATGCATGTGATACAAGCTAACAGGGCAGGATCCGCAAGTGGAAAGCCATCCAAAACCAGTGAGCATTTTTGCTTTGCATGCATAACTGCAGTCCATGCGCATCACAACGACTTTCTGTTTATTGTTGATACACAATCGGGAGTCTGCACAAGGTGCCGTCCCTGTGTCTGATTTCCTGCCTGGCTTGATCTGCTCTGTGCAGTTTCACGCAGCTTCCGTCAACAACAAACTAGGCACACATGAGGGTAGAGCCTAGAGCCACTTCTGGGGCACTTCTGAAACGCACTGCGGCGTGTGTGGTGGAATCACAAGCATTGTCTAGAATGACCGTGATCACCTCTGGCGGCCGCGTCACAGCGAGAACACGACGCAGCCGTGCCTGGTGAAATCAAGCCGCAAGACTTAGTTGCTGCGACATGATGCAACTGCCGATTGTGTCAGTGATCAAACCAAACTGCCAATGCAAGGCCCTGGTCAGTATTCAAAGTGACCAATTGCGAGCGTGTAGGGAGAGTCAAGATCGCTCTCGCGGGACTGCATCTGTGCACGTGGAGCAGAAATGCTCCCTCTTCCACTCGTTCTGTGCACTCGTATCACGTGCACGCATGCTTTTTAGGTGCACAGGTTTTGAGACTAATTCAACAACATAACAGGCTGGCCACAGGTCCTTAAAAAGTCTTAAAATTTCTTAAATTCACATTAACTAATAAAAAGTATTAAAGAGGATGTATTATTATTTCCAGCTCTATATCTTGTGGGGCACCACTAGATTAGCTTTGCATGATTCACAGATCAAATGAGTCATTATTCATCTTATTCTGGCCTGTTATGCAGCCTTAAATATATATTAATTGAATGCTGTAAGTATTCTCACCCAACCATACCCCAACGTACACACTCACCCACTAACCCAACCAACACTCTCCCATTCCCATACTCCCGCCGTATACATTTTCATCCATTCTGTTGCTCTCCTCCCATCACGAACCTACAACACATTCATACCTCTCCTCATCCTCCCCATTCCCTGTTATGATGTCTGAACCATATCGGCTTACAAGAGGAGAAATTAAAAAAAATAGAAAAGAGATATATGTACAAAAACCCCTTTGCGCACTCCCATTTGATTGGCGCTAGTGTCGGTAAATAACAATATCCTCTCAGAACAGATTCTCTGGCTGGAATCACTTTTCCATATAGTTGTCCAACCCAAACCAGTGTGTCCCCGAGTTCCCCATCCTCACAACATGAGTAGTGACTTTTTAAGCCTCAATTTGGGCGATTCCAGGTTTCACACACAAATGTTGACTGAGAGGACACAATGAGAAAACAACAACTAGCACAGTACAGGCTTTCCTCCACCTTGTCCATTCTGCCTTTCACTTCCCGCCTCATTCTGAATTTCGGGCGTTATCGAAATCACGTGACTGCAATCAACGTATTGGCGCACGCCTCGCTAATCGTGATCCTGTGAGTGAGTTTCATCTACAGCTCATAGAGAGAGGCTTTGCATCTACAACTAGCCAGGAGAAAACAAAAGCACCACATTTTGTGTAGTATCTTTACGGCAGAGTGTTTTTTTGGGGGCCGCGCCTTGCTGATTATTGTACAAAAACACACAACTTTATTCACCGATGTTAGTGAAACTAGTTCATATTTTATGGAGAAAATATGAAAAATAGGTTTTCCCTCTGATGTCCTCCGGCTGCTCTGCCTCAACTCTCGGTAATTCACGGCGGGTCCTGATGGACAGATAGCTTTAAAGTAACTGCTAACGGCTGCTAACTTTAGCTGCCGTTAGCTCAGTTAGCTCGGAGTGTTGGTGTTCACACCACGAGGACAGGAGTTTTGGACAGCCAGGAGGAGGAGCTTTTCAGGCCCGGGCACCAGGACTCCGATGGTTAACTTAGAGGATCGCTAGCTGCACATCTGACTAGCTAATGCCAGCTACAGTTAGCAGTAGTTAGCGATTATATGACAGAAAATAAGAAAAAGCATAATAGGTCCCCTTTAAGATAAGAATACAAAAAGGTTCTTGCATGAGGCCCATTGTGATATAGTAGAATAAGGGTTCAATGCGTACACCTGTAGATTTCTCACAATTAATATATTTTAGCAGTCCAATATATGGATAGAACACATGATGCACTGCAGATGCACCAGCGATACGGTGACCAGACATCCCAGTTTGTCCGGGATTGTCCCAGTTTCAAGCTGGGTGTCCCAAGTCCCGACAAACATTTCTCAACAACATTCACTAACAAACAACTAAAATAATAATTACAACATTATACTTATTTCCAGCATTTACAACACTGAGTGGTCTGTCCGTGTGTCAATCAATCAAAGTGTTAGGCTATGACGCCAAAGTACCCGGCAATGAAAATGCTTCAGGGTCTGAAAATATGATCACCTTAACCAGAGATATTCTGTTCACATTTTTTTAATTACTAAAGAATTTTCAGAATCAGAGAGAACAAAGATTTCCCATCATTTGTAACTGGACATCTTAATTTCCTTAAACTTTATGGAAAATTGACTCCAACCTTATAGGTGAGAGTTCAAATACTTTTAAAGCATTCCCTCAGTATGAATAATAGCTCACAACAGTGGATTTTTTATTTTATTGATTTTTATTAATTTGATAATTTGTATACAGGCACTTGTTTACTTATATTTGTTACAGATTTACTATACATACTATATTTATATGTTATTATGTAACTATTACTTAAATCAGTTTGTTTTAAATGCTTACCAGCAGCGTAGGAGGGCGCTTTATGTCGTATACGGTAAAGGCACAGTTGGTGCCTCAAATGTGCCAAGGTCTTTTATAGATCAATCTAAGGAGCAGGATTATGTTAAAGTTTGGCCTGATATTGTTTGATACGTATGGAGGTGTATTATATTTGTCCCTCTCTCATTATATTAATGCTCCTGTTTGTTATTGTTTGTAGTGTCTTGTAAGCTCATGCAGGCTGGGCACTTTTTTTTGTGCTACTACTATTTAAGTGATTTAAGTTTAAGTTAAGTAAGTCACACAAAACTTATGTAATAGAGTGCTGCAGGAATCAGTCCTATAACCCTGGTGTTCCTTTGTGAAGATTATCTTGCTGAACAAAATGTGTACGTATCATGAACTTTTGTTTGCAATAACCAGGGCAATGCTACCTTCCCCTGCAACACTCTATGAGGACACAAGAGGGGCCTCCTTCAAAGGCTGATGGATAGCTGATGGCCAACGTGACAAACACTTTCAAAGCTGAATTTTTCTGGCACTAGTATGGCTGCTGTTATTTGGAGTCCTCATCAATAGTATTGGGGTGAGTTTACTAAAGTAAAGTTGACCTTGCGCCTATTTATACGCTTGTATTTTATGTTATGGACAGGGTGTGTTAAATGAGGGCAGTTGTCGTCAGGGAAGGTAACAGGTGCCAGATTCGAATCGTTTGTGCCCTCTGCTGCAGAAGCTGGTCTACCGAAGGCTGTACCCTGAATGCCCATCTCCTTAGGTACTAAAGGCGTTATTTTTGCCCTCTCTGTCCACAGAATCCTTGGTCCTCCAATCCTCTGTGGTGACCTGTTAGGTTGAATCCTGTTCTTCTCCGGCTCCTGGGCCGTTGGCGTTGTGCGTCCTGTATTAGTGCTCTCTGTTCCTTGTTTCCTCTGTGTTTGAGGGCTTTCTGGCCTTGGTTCAATGGCTCCTTTAGGTTTTGCCTTTATTGGCCCCAGCGGTCTGTATACTGGAAACACGCTGCAGATGTTTTCTGACTCCACCTCCCTGTCCATTGGTGACCCTCTCCTGGCTTTAAGGGTTTGCTGCTGTGGAATAGGTGGGAGAACAAGGTGCTGTGTAATTATGGGTATCGAGACACCAGGAAGTTTAGAGGGCTTACTGTTTTTTTTGGATTTTGAAGCTGACACATCTGTAGGTGTTTTTAGAATTGGTGTCAGTGTGCGCCGACGTGTTTCTGGTGTTTTCTTGATGTCATCAATGGTTTCTGTGCTCTGCTGTTGACCAGTAAACCTCACACTGGACACTCTACGTGTCTTGATGCTGAAATCGTGGGGAGGTGGTGCAGGCTTCCCTTCTCCTTTGACCACAAGAAAAGGTGGTGGAACGTTCTTCCCCAACTGTCTTCCAACACGGGGAGGGGGTGTTGGTGTTGGGTACATGATAGTTAGTGGTTTTTTGGCTCTCAATCTCTCCTTTTGTCTTTGAAGTCGTATTATCACGTTTTCTTCAGTAGAAGTCGCCAAATGTGAGTACAGCTTATTTAGAGCCTTCTCTATCTCGGCCTGAGATGGGACTTGTGGTGGTGGTGCTGCAGACGTCTCTGTGGTAGCAATTGAAGTCTCTGCTATTCTCTTCATCTCCTTCAAGAACTTATTCTCTAGAAGAGACCATTCACAAAAACATGATATTAGTACAGTATATCTTTTACAAAACATAAATAATTATTGATTAATTAATGATTATTTTTAGTGATGTCCCAATTTTGCCTTCAATCCCGATTCAAGTGAGTTTGTGCTAATAGTTAGTTAATAGTGTAAACAAGGACAGAAATTTGATATGTAAAATAACAAATATAACTATTATATGTTTTGATGTTGATTATAAAACTATAAACTTATAAACTGACCCACACATCAGTAACACATAACATATTTAATTCTTGTAATATTTAGTACATAACGCAAGAATATTATTTTTTAACTCCTTCATTGTTATTGTGTTGCTATTGGTGGAATATTTGGTTGGTTAACCTGAACCTAACATTACTAAACAGATCTATTACAAAGGATTTAACGGTTTAGCTTGGGACATCACAAATGATTACTTTAAAAGACTATATTTGATAGATTTGAACATTAACTTACCCCACTGCTCTTGGAAGGTGAAGGAAACAATGTTGGGATCAGCTTCAGGGTGAGATCTTCTGAAGGTGATCAGCTCCGACAAATACTGGATTAAAAAGTCTGGGATGTCAGTAGGTTGAGAAAGGAATGTGGCTCTGGAAATACACTTCATCAAGCTCTCCAGTCCATACGGACACAAACTCTGGTAATTCATCTCCTTGTTTCTTGGAAAGTACTCTTTCCTGCTGTAACGTTGTAACGTAGACTGCGTGATCTGAACTGAGGTTCTCTTACTGAATCCCCTCTTGTAGAATGTGTTCATGATGATGATGATGTCACAGAATGTTCAGAACAGAGCTTTGATCTAAGTTCTATTCATGTTGTTGTTTTTTGAATGTTTCCATATTTGGCATTTTAACTGTTTTAATATACAGTAATGATAGTTAATGATAATAAATAAATATACTTGATGCATGTGTACTTTTATATATTAATATAATTATATTATTAATTATCTCTAATGTTATAATTTTGAAAAAGTTTTCAAAAAACACTCTCTGTCTCACTCACTTATTATATATTTTTTAAGATTAAGATTAAGATAGACTTTATTTATCCCACAGCGGGTAAATTTACAAGTCACAGCAGCAAAGACAGAAAGGTGCAGAAACACACAGCAGACAAGCGCTGTGTCAATAAAAACCAGTCTAAACAAGTATTTTTTTTAAAAACAATATACATATAATACAGATATAAAAAATATGGGGAACAAAATAAATATATACACGGAAAATATAAAATATGTACAGATGTGCAAATTTATGTATAGAATTATGTAGTGCTCGAAAGTTACGGAGCTGCTGTAACAGGCTGCCACCAGCGTGGCACCATCTCACTACAATCACTACAATATTAACAGCATGTATATTGCTTTTTGTTTGTTTATTGCTACAATATCCTTATACATGATAAAGTTAGGGAAATATTAAGGTTATTAGTCAAACCTGATAACAGATTTTTGGCCACTTGGGAGCAGTGCAAACAAGTTAGCTGTGAGCACAACATTGACATGTTATCACCTTAAGTTGTTACAGCAAAGTTGTTAGAAAACAGTTGCTTATTTGCACAAGCAGTAAATACGGAGCAACATTCGCATGAATATGGAGTTGTGTTCAATATCCACTTTCCTTTTAGCTCTGTTTCGGTCTTCACTAACTCCTGAAGGAAATATATGAAGCTGCTAAATGCTTCAGTGAGTTCACCTGCAAGGCACTAACGTTGTCTGTTCTGCTCAGCGAGTAACATACACTCTGTTTTTAGAACTTTTTCACAGAAAACTGCTGCCTGTGCACTGAAATTATAGTAATATGTTGACACACACATGTAAAACTATGCTGTGTGGCCATGCTCGTGATGATTAGCATTTGAAATTTGAAATTTTCATTTTTTAAAATTGATTGAGAAAAAGAACTACCAGAACAGAACAAAAGAAAACAAGAGAAGAAATGTGGACTCAGCAGGTGCCTATGTGATCAGATTTATTTGGATATCTCTTCTCAGCCCAAAAAGGAGGGCTCTTCTATGTCACTGCATGATCAGGCTGAGGATAAGGTCAAGAACAAAACAGGCAGAGCCATTGGACCCTAGTGGGGATCCAGTCAGCTGATGGAGAAATATATATTTTCTGTCTTAGCTGGAAATATACTCTGCAATACTGGTCCAAACACCTGAGCAAATGTATCAACTTTTATTGCGTAGTTAGTTCACATTCAATTAAAAGTTAGGGACTATTATACATCACCATCAGACCGAGCAGTGTGATGAGGAGTGTGAGACAGAGTTGCCTCCTGGGCCTCCAGAAAGACAGCGAAAAGGAGTGTGTCAGGAGTGGGAGGAGGTAGAGTTTATAATACCTTTGCTGTAGCATGCACCCAGCACCCGTCCTGTACTGTTCAAGCACCTTGGCTTGGGAAAACGCCCCAAGCAGTGTTGGGCAGTATGGAGCAGACAGGACAATAGTGCCCTCTGGTGGACAAGGACGAAGGTGCGTCAGTTGAAGGAGTCTTCTTTACATGTTTTCTTGTGGATTCTGGTCACAGTCAGCATAGGAAATATTTGGGGCTGTTCTCTTACCTTCAGAAGTTGCCATTTTATGACATCCCCGCTTCACCTGAAAAGTTCCCACAGACCTGAAATTTGCTGAAAGCAGAATGTTGCTTTTATGCTACTTTCTACTCTTGAATGGGAGCACCGGTACTGTACAATTTCCCGCCGGGGATCAATAAAGTATTTCTGATTCTGATTCTGATTCTGATTCACTCTTCCTCAGAGTTGTGCTTTTGCAAACTGTGAGATGACACATTTGTTTTTGCTTTGCTTACTGTGAATCACCTGACAACAACATTGTTTACAGAGTCTTTGGTGGCTGGTTCAGCAGTTTATTTCATGCCAAGTTTGAAAGCATAAAGTTTGAATGTTCTGAACACTGAACACATAAAGTATGTATTTCAAAGTAATTTATTAATTAAGTGTAGACGAGGATCCATAGATGTGGATGACAATGTTGTAAGTGGATGTCATTAGCAAGATTATAGGTGTATTTGAATAGCTTTCTAGTGATGCTACAATTGCTTTTTTATGCTGATTTACAATTTCATAACTTATTTATTAGCCATGGATTATCATATATATAAAATCGTACATTGCTACAATTTACAGAAAGCACAGTCAGAGCCAAATTACAAAGATGACATGTCAACTGTATGAAGAAATGAAAGAATTTCACAAAAAACTAAAAAATATCTAGATTTGAACATGATTGGAATCCACGGGTGCGGGTCACTAGTCCCTGTGCCTCACATTGCAATTACACCATCATTGACAGAGCTGGTGTAATGCAGCTTCTTCTCATCTCAATGAATTGTTTTCCTCATTCATCATGGTTCATTAGCGAGCGTCCTTTCCCAACCTTCGGAGCTCAGTGCTGGATTACAAGTGGTTCTTCCTGCCTACACATTCCTATAAAGGCATATCACTGAGCTGGTAAACACAACCTGTCTCCATTCTAGCAACTAAACACAATCTGTGGCACCTTTTATATTTTATGATATTTACGATAATTGCCCAGAGCAGTTGCCGTGAGAAAGCAGCTCATGGACACAGCACATACTGCTTGATGGACGTGTTGCTCCTCCTCTCAACTATTTAATCTTTCAGTTAAAAGATGTTCACCTTAACTACATCTGATCCTTGTATCCTAAGTGCGCATGCGCCGACCGTGCATGCAGCCTGTTACAGTCGCGCCTGTTTGTTTTCTTATTTTTTCTTACTTTTCTCCTTTATTCCTTAGTACAATTTCCCAATAAAGATCAATAAAGTATTTCTGATCCTGATTCTTTAATTACAGAAATGTTGAAACCTTTGGAAACTGTTGATGGTTGCAATCCAATTTCATTTCAAATAATGAAAGGGAAGGACAAATGAAAGTAGTAATGAAACACTTGCAAGTACATTTGCAGTTCAAATGCAGCAGCAGACAGAAAATCTCATCATAACCAGTATTACTTTTGGTCATTATATCCAGTGGCGAGAGTGATTGGCTCTGCACTATAATAACCACTGTATGACATGCAGCTTTTCCTTTGAGCTCCTCCAGCGACTAAATGCCACTGCAGTAAGATCACCACTTCTAAAGCAAACATGAAAATAAAACATAGGTTATAATGCAGCCAAATATCCCTCTTATCGCTCTCATTAATACAGCAGGGTGGCCACAGGGTTAATGACACCATCCCTATGTGACGAGAGGCATTTACCTAGAGATCTATTGACTGGGGATGGATGGGGGTTCAATATCCTGAGCAGCTTACCCTGCACTTTGATCTCCCTGGTTGGGAGTGATAAGAAATGTTTCCCCTTAGGGTTTCACCACAGTACCACATTATTATTCAGTATGAAACTAGACAGAAAGATATTTAGAATTAATCTATTTGTCATAATAGGATTTAATAATTACATTTAATTCAAAGAACAGATAACACAGTATCAGCAGTCTGGAGCATTATGTTACTGTTTGGTAGCTGTGTTGCCTTGTGATAACCTTAGGTGGCAGTGCGACGCTGCTTATGAGCTCTCTTGTCTTTATTTACTCCAGGATGACTTCCTGAGCATGCTTTCTCTTATGCAGTCACCCTGCTACACATCTATGTTGATATAAACACTGAAACTCAGGAGCTGCTGAAAAAAACTTTCTTCATTCTGACCACCAGCAGTTGAGGGCTTGACCTATTACTCATCCCAGTCATTTTCAAGTCAGAGGCCTGGGTACCTACCCTGGAGGCCACTGTCACCTGCTTGTTATTTTCTCAGTTTTGCCCTGAACTATCATTCACAGGCTGGAAATACAAAGAAATATCCAGAATCTTCTCAGTGGAGTATCACAGGAAAAGCCTACACTCACAGCTCAATACACTGTATTACAATTATTTCACAGCGCACACACACATCATTGATGCTTTGATATAAACATCTAAATTGCTTGTTTTTTTGTCTCTGCAATATGTTTTGCATAATTGTGAATAAGATGTATAGACATGGATAAATCAATCCTGCACAGGGGAAAAGTTAAAAGGTAAACTGTGTCTGTATGCGCTGTAGGCGTACAGTTGGATTTATATTCTAATCCCATACGCTGACATTTGCTTAAGAAATTAATCATGCATGCGGGCATCCATGCATATTCGCAAAGCCACCAGGAATCCATTCCCAGGGAGTCCTCAACATACAGACAGCTACATGCTCCAAGACAAGGCTGTCTCAGGCATGCACACACAAGATAATTACACACACACACACAAACTCACTTACTCAATTACTCAAGTGCACTTTATGTCATTTCCTGTGAGGCAATGTTAAAATGTTTAACATTGCCATTCACTGTGTTACTAAATGTCAGAAAGACAAGATTGTGATCATGTCTTTTCAGGCCTTTAACACCTTACATGTTGGCAAGAGGCTATATTGGACAAACATCATTATTTAGCTCCAGTTGATGAAATGATTACATCCTCTGGTGTTTTTTATCGGCATTTCTATCATTTCAGCATAGCCGTGATCTTCAAATAATATTTATCAACTTTTAAAATACCAAACACGAAGAAGTGTGTAGAGTACATTCAGTGGCCTGAAAGATGACATTCAGACATAGGAGACAAGATTAACAAAACAAATATGCAATTATCATAGTTGAATCTTAGTGGAGTAACAGGGGGTTATGATAAAGGCATTATGTAAGGGTTGGGTTCAGATAAAAATTAGGTATTCTGTTCATTTGGACATATGCTGGTGTATGCAAGGGTGGAAAAAAACAGCTTTACGTAAAAACACATTTAATTAACATAAATGCACATTTAAATGCTTATATCTATTTTTGCTTTGCTCAAGTATAGTGTCATACAAAAATATCAGTAGGCTTCAGTTTGTTAGCTAACTGAAATTTCAGCTTTGAAAACATAGGACGTGGTCCAGACTAAAGAGTGTTGCTTGCACTTAGCTGTCCTACGGGAACTGACCAGGCATGAATCAGATAGTTAACTGTTAGAAGTCCCCACCACAATGAATGATCGCCTGACCATAAGCCAGGCACAGAGAAGGAATCAAGCACCCTTGTCTGGACAGAGAGACTCCCTGCCCTGATATTTTATCATAACTTTTAAAATTTACAGTGCTTTCATTAAAAAAATGTCTCTATAGCATTATCAGTGCTTAAATTCAGCACTGTAATAAACCTGGCAGTGTCACTTCAAATCAAAAAGAGATTCATTCAGAGTGAAAGCAGCTGTATTGTTGATATTCTTTTTTCAGTTTTGATACTACATGTACACATTTCTTTTATATGTAGGCTATATGTAATAGGCATTTTGTCAAGCAGGAGTGCAACTTACATGTAAAAAAAATAAAATAGAAATGAGAAGGATTGGAGGGAGGCCACCTCCAGCAGCACACTCCTGCTGAGGCTGGCATTTAATTAAAGGAGAGTGTGCTCTGCCCCTTAGTGCTGGCATCAACCAAAAAGTCACTTTTCAAAAAGGGTACATAGCCTGGTCAGGCGAGTCAGTACATATTAGTTATAATCATCTGCTTTAGTATTGCTTTAAAAGTGTCTTACTCTTGAGGTCGGGTCGCTCAATAATGTTTCAGGCCATTGTTTTTGCATGATCGTATACTTTCGTGGGTCGTTTAAACATTTAATTGCTTCTTCTTTGGGTTTTTTGGGGGGGTTTTTTCACAATATGTTTATTGTCATTTTTCATTAGAACAACCAAGAACATGTACAACATGCACATCGTACACACACACGTACACACACATACCTACACCCTCAACTTACACCAATATTGGATAAGTAAAGCAAATAAATAAAATATGAGAATTTTTGAAGAAAGTCCACATGTTTCTTCTTTGTTTCGTCTTTGTGAATTCAGTGCATCAGTGCACCAGCCAGGACAGGGAACCACTATGGAAACAAACTCTTGCATACTCATACTTACCTAAACCTCATTAAACACTATAGCACAGACATTGGTATGGCTTTATAGTAATGCCTTCATAATACATAGTGTCTTTCTTTCCTATAATACTGTAGGAAAAAAACAGAAAAGAGTAGATTATCAGAACAGACAACACATCGCTCGCTCTCTCTCTCTCTCTCTCTCTCTCTCGTGCTATTGTTGTTGCAATTGTGCAGTTCAGCCACTAAGTGTAGCTGTAAGTCCACAGTAGAGACAAATGCCAACAAGCTAAAAAGGCATGTTCTCTGAAAGCCACAGTTATCATCATGGAACATTTGCGGTCGGTGCTTTTGGTCATATGTTATATTCACACATTTACACATCTGTGAAACCAAATCAATTGAGTCTCACGCAGTTGCTAAGCAGCAAGTCGTATCTGAATTGTAACTACTTCAAATACTCTCAGACTTTATTAGTAGTTTTATCTGTAATAATGCATCATATTTTATAAGCTGGTCATATGTTTTAAATGTAATGAAGTAAAAAAGTACAATATTTTCAATAAATGTATTTAGTGGAGAATAAGTACAAAATGAAAATACTCAAGTGAAGTACAAGTACCTGATTATTGTACTAATGCACAGTACTTGAGTAAATGTACGTAGTTACTTTCAACCACTGCCAACTGCACACCGGTCTTCCTCAGGTTCAAGACATTTTCAGACAT
Organism: Enoplosus armatus; assembly: GCF_043641665.1. Taxonomy (NCBI): domain Eukaryota; kingdom Metazoa; phylum Chordata; class Actinopteri; order Centrarchiformes; family Enoplosidae; genus Enoplosus; species Enoplosus armatus. The sequence continues at coordinate 21,131,867 of NC_092180.1, read as the reverse complement.
TTCCTCTGTTGTGTTTTATATCTGTGTATCTGTCTGCACTGTTTCGAGGAAGGAAAAATAATAACGTCAAAAATGAGACACAAATATGGGCTTAAGATGGCAGCCTATTGTAAGAGCAGTGAATTACTTAGACACACAGAGGAGATGAGAGGAGGAGGAAGAGGAGGGAGGACGGAAACACTTGGTTTACTTTGCTTGATCGGACCGCCATATAATCATTTAGTTGGTTCCTAATTGCTGAGTAATCGTCTGATTGTAACCGTTTGCTGCTTGCAATCTGTGTTAGCAAGCAAATACTTTAATCAGGTTTATATCAAACAGTAGCCTGTAAAAACATGACATTTACAACAGAGCGCTATAAAGCTGTGTAAGCCAATCAATAAGCACACACACACACACACACACACGCAAACAAGCACAATGCATGATTTAATGTCAGCTTCTCTGCATGGAGCCGAGCCAAGCAGCAACACAACACACCCACTAACTCTTCTCTCTCACTCTCCATCTCTTCTGTCTCAGTCTCGGTGTCTCTTTGTCTTTCGTTTCATTCCCCTAAATGGGAGAAATATTCGTATTTTCATATTAAATGCCAAGTGTGCGAATGAGGTCCAAGTACCAGATTTATTTATGATGATAGTACATCAAAATGACTTGGTTTACAATAATTTCACAATTGCTTGACTCATTAACAATTGAGAAACTTTTTTGATTAGTACTAAAAGTATCTTGTTCCAGAGTGAAAAATATCAAAAAGCTGTAGTGGGTAATCAAGTCAGAAGTTTAATTTATTATCTATTTATTTTACTTCACATTTTTTTACTTTCTTGCCTTGTGAATCAGTGCAAGTGTATAGTAGTAGGTTTGAAGTAGAGTGCTCAAACTTCTGCCGTGCAGGTTGCTGAATCCCAAAAAATGAATGTGTGAACAACCAACAACTGTGAACAGAAGTGTGAGCTGCTGTTTTACAGATCTTGACACCATGCTGTTGTCCAGTACGGCTACAGTGTCAATGGTTTTGCAAGTATATCATCCACTTCTTTGTCAGTTAATGATGAGCTCTATATGGTCTAATCCGAGTAGAGCTCTTTAAGCATTAATCATCCTTTTCTCTACATAATATTCCTCACATCTCAAACTTGGAAACTGCCTACTGCATTAGTTCATTGGCCTGTTTTTGTGTTGGCCAGTGAACACATCCATTGGAGCCATTTTAGGTTGAAGCACTTGACAGCATTTCAGTGGTAGCTGTTTGTAAGGGGGGAGGATGTTTGTGACCGAGCTTTCTTACCAGTTTCAACCAGCCATTTGTGAGGTCGTAACCACTTGATTTGTCACCACCGGCCCCTTTTTCACCCCCAACACTTCTCCCACCACCAATTAGTGCTAGTATTTCTGTGGCTGTATTCATACACCACTTCAGTATACTCCCGATATATGCCATTATATCATTGACAGACATGGCATTGAGGCTCCCTGGATTATCAATCAATCATGTGTTTCAGTCTGTTTGGCAAACAGCAGCTCCTTTCATGTCATTAACTTTCCCTGCTGGTTATTGGATCAGCAAACACACTGCAGTGTGCATATTCTGCACGAGCACCATCATAAAATCGTACACTTAGCCCTCCGCACCGATGACTCAACCTATCAGGGAAAACACGGCATTGTAAAGTTCCGTGGGCCTAAATCAGTGCTTTATGGTGGTAAAACAATGGACGTATAGCTTTTCTGTCTGTTTTTCTGCATCTTTATCTTTTGTCTGCCGATAGCGTCCTACAGCTGCATAATGGAGCAGTACTTCTCTGTGGTCAATGTACACATCTCTTTTATGTCTTTGTTTCTTTCTTTCTTCTCTTTTTGGATTGATCGCTTCCCTCCATCCCCACTTCTACTTTCTATAATTCAAAGGTGCATGAAACTGTTTTGGTCAGTCTACACTTTGCAAGTTACCAACTCTGGAAAAAACATCCATCACCATGTTTGATGGTTTAGGTATTGACTTGGTTTATACCAGCTCTAACTAGCATTTAATTAGCATGCATCTTGACTGTATCTCTAATTGAAGCAGAGTGTTCTTGGTTCACTTCATGTACCTTTGATACAGATAAATGTCATTTATCTTCAAAATTAAAATGTCTGCCGTTGTTTATTTTTGTTTTCTGAGTGGGAAACATAATTGGAAAGACAGCTTTTTAAATTCTTCCCAGAACAAGTGATTTTAAACATAATTAAACATAAACATTTTCAAAGCTTTTTCACAAAGTGTGGATTATTTTTCTTCACTTTCCTCTGGATTATTTTGTCAAAAACAGCCATAACCAATCTTTGCAGTCTCTCTACTAAATCCACATAGCAATGCTGTAGCAACCAATCAAATCTGAAAACAAAATTCATTGGAAATCAGCCATGCATGTTATTACCCTTCATGTGCTTCTCGAGCATGTAGGCTGAAGTGAGCCAAAACCTTTGTAAGACATGAATAAGTTAGAGTGCACTCGTCTGCAACTGTTGACACATACAGTACTTATCAGATCCATGCGATGTCCTGAGTGTGATTAGATATCAGCCCTGATACCTATGAGCGATAATACATCCTTAGACCATAGTAATTTAGACGATAGTTACAAGACAAAAACACTGACAAAAGCAAGAATATTGATGTTTTAATGTAATATATTGTATGATAACACTTTGACTTGTGCCCACTCTTAGCATTGTATTCCTGATTTAAATCAAGAATGAATTATGAAGTTTAAGACTTTTTTTAACCCTCTGTGTGAGCGACGCCAAGAAAAGACTTTGCCCCAGTTTGACTTTCTTGTCAGAGCTGCCTGGCTTTAATTTTGGCAGTTTTTGTGAAGACTGTGAATAAAGCAGCGAGAAAATCCTCTGACACTGTAGATTGTAGATACATCTCCCATTGTAAAACAAATAAATAAATAAATTGATTTTTAAAAAAAGAAAAGAAAACGCCTCCCGGTGTAAATGCTGCAATTTGCCTCTCAGCTGGTGGAGGCAGCTTTGACAACGGCTAAACAGCTCTGAGGCACAAAAACAATCAATACAGATTCTCTGCTCCATCCCGAGCCCACCTGCTCTCTGCTCCGAGTCCCACACAGGGAGGCAACCCCCCCCTCCACCATCACAATCACTGTATATGTGCGCACACAAAGACACATATGCAAACACACACACACACACACACACACACACACAGCCTTCTTGTGTCACATACCAGAGTTTTTAACATTCCCAACATGACTCTCGCACAGATGAAATGCCTCTCCTGGTGAAAACTGTCATCCCGTCCCACCTTTTTGTCTATTGTGCATTAATAACTCTCTGATTTCTTTACTTCCATATGATGTTTGAGTCTTTTAATATTCACAGTAGGTGGTCCCTCTGTTCCCAGCCTTGCTTTCTCACATTGCCCCTGTTATTTGTGTGTGTTACTCCCCATTGGAAGCCCACTTCCAGGATTACAGCACAGCTCGCCATCAGACAATCAAGCGGACGCCAGACACACGCAGATTCCTCCCTCACACTTAGGCTATACACTTTGACTCCTCTTTTTCATATTGCAATGTTGTTGATGCACCCATGTTCATACTCAAGGTCCATTTGATGCATGTGTCAGGCGTGAGGTGGAGGTTTAACTGATTACATCAAACTCCAGTGTGGTAAAAGAGCACAAAGGTGTCAATCTGGGCCCTGTGATGGGAGATCAGTGGAACAGTAATGCAATGGTAGTGAGTTATTAAATGAATAAAGAGGCAGAGCTGCCGAAGAGTATTGATTTTTCACAGCTCCCTGAGGCTCCGAGGGCTTTCAAGGCAGGGGAAGGACACACACACACACACACATAGGCATGGACACACATGTATGCACACGTATACAGACACACATACAGACAGAGAGAGAAAGGTTTAAGAGTGAAAGGATAATGGCCCCAGCAGTTGCAGTCTCACTTAAAACACAGTTTGGGCTCTTAAGGTTTCCCACCGGTCACCGATCGCCTGATAAAAGGACTCATTCGGAACCAGCCGGGTTTTGTTCTTTTGCTCAGCTGTAATGCATGCACTCAACGTTTTTTGCACAATGCTAGCCACACTCACATACGTGCTTTAGTACATGTAGAGAAGCAATATCTGTATTTGTAGCAGCTTCCCTAGCCACCTGGGGCTCGGAGGAGGAGGAGTTGGTGGAAAGCAGTTAAAAACCTCTTAATCATAAAAAGATGAAGCGTAATAGGTTTAACAAAAACTCTGGTGTGATGAATGGACTTATCTGATTAAGCTGAGCGATTTACCCTGAAGGTGAATGAATACCAGGAGCCTTCAGTCAGAGTATCGAAATACTATTTTGCTTTGCTAATTCTCAAAATACACATTATTTGTGTATTATCTCGACTGAAGCACAAATCAATGATCCGCCCGATCCTGCTCGTAATAAGACACGAGCACGCATGGCTAAGTCTTAACCGCCTGAAGTTGAGGTGAGCTCTCCCCAGTCATTCTGTTCGACCACGCTTGAAACACACAAACCGCGGCTTCTTTGTGTGTCATTTTGATGAATGCCCGGGGCATTTTCACAGAGTGCAAATGTGAGGAAGCCGAGATCCATCTTGATTTCAGGAGTCCATCGGAGTCCATAAGGGGAGGGTCAACGTCCATCTGTTAGCTTGACATGACACTGAGCCTGCACAAAAGGAAAGACGGACCGCCGGTCTCATAATCGGACCTGTTCGTGTTTCTTAATTTCTACATAGATCAGTACATGTATTGCTGTCTCCCCCCTCCTCTCTATTTTCTTACCGTACATATTCTTGTAATGGCATAACAATGCAGCATCCACAGACATTCAAAGTGATTCAGCCTTTTGTAATGAGTCCTGAAGGGCCTCTTGATTGCAGGAACATGAAAAAGATGCTGGCCATTGCTGGCGTCTTGTCTCTATTAGATGTTGGAGCTCTGTCTTATTGATAAAAACCTTTTCTCAATAATGGCCCTAATGTATTCTCTTTCTCCTGGCGGATGTACACAGGTCTCTCAACAACTCCTGCGTCTTTGTACTTTGGTGGGCGACAGAAAAATGTGTATTTACTGACTGATATTATGAGAATAAAATCCTGTCGAAACCTTGAAAAGGAGGATTCTGACTCATTCTACCTTTATGAAGCAAATCATGCTTTTGTAAGGGGGCCTAACAATGCCTAACAATGACTTTTTATTAGGCCTTTGTTGGATGTATCTTGTGTGAGTTTGAGGCTGAGAGAGGAGGCTTCTGTTTGACTGTTTGACAAGGCCGTAATGGAGTGTCACTTTGGTGAAATGTGAACAGAAGACAGAGCAGACAGACATGTTTCTGATATGATGAGTCTAATAAAGTTGAATCAGTGACAGATTAAATTCTGCAGCTAAACCCAAAAGAAGAACCTCAGTTCAAGACCCAATGTCCCTGATATTGTAAGCGCAGGAGCTTGAAACCACTTTGTGTTTTCATGTGACTGTGAGTGATATGACTATTTTATATTTCAGCTGAGCACTGGATGGAAATATTTACACTTCACAGCTGACCAACAAAAGATAACAATGTTCAGAAACTTGTACAGGCTGTGTAGCTGCTGGGTTCTGTCTTTATTTATGTAAAAGTACTTTTTAGATGCAGTTCTCAAGTGAAAAGCATCCAGCCGGACAGATGCAAATCAGGACAGAGAGAGGATACAGGCTGAACAAACAAAACAGACAAATAGACGGCAGCTAGGACGGACGAAAATCCCACTTGCACTCGGCTGCACTGTCTGAGCACATTCTCACCATTCAGACTGCAGGGAAATCAATAGTTTTCTTCGCCGCATACAGAGAAAATTTTCCAAGGTGGACTTGTGTTCTGCTGAAAGATTCCACGTTTCTGCATTTGGAAGGAGAATGGCCTGTTAAACCTTGAATGATGAACAACAATAGCTTCATGTGTTTCAGTCGTGAGCGCAGATGTTTCCTTATGTGTCCTTTTATCTGTGAAATGTTTGGCACAGTTTCTAGCACGTGTCTCCATGCAGACATACACCGAGATATGAGAGCTCCGATACAACTGGATCATCCTCAAACGGGATTTCAAGACAAATCTCAACTTTCACAGTATCATCACCAAATGTACTTTTCGGCTGTATCTTTCAGTGTTGCTCGGAAGGAAATGAGTCAGCTGATAAATCATCATTAAACGTCTTTGATAAGTAATTCATTGTTTCATTAATTTTTTTAAGCAAAACATTTGTTGGTTCCAGCTTCTCAGATGTGAGGATTTGCTGCTATTCTCTGTCATATGTGATAGTAACTGTAATATCTTTGAGTTTTGGACTGTTGGTTGGACAAATAACACTGGGGAACACAATTTTTGTTGAGTTAGGTCTGACAGCTGTTTTTAACTAATTTTTGGGTGCAGAATCCAAAACTGATCTCAGTTTTTCTCTATCACGTCAAGTTTTTGAACTATAGGATCTCCGTTTTCTTAAAAAATATGAAAAATACTGTACTTAACAGATATATGTGTGTGATAGTACTGACCTATTGGGAGCTGCACACACCTCTCACCGCACTGTCTCAATTGTGACTGCACAAACAAGTTGCCACGTAGCTGTAGATGAGTCCAATCGTAATCAGCTGGCAAGTCTTACTACAGCTAATCAGTGGAATTTTGCTTATCTGGAGGGTAAGCTGTGGAGAAAAAACTTGACGTGCTAGAAAAAAACTGACTGCAATTTTGGAATCAGCATGCCAATTTTAGTTTTAATCAGCATAAAAATCTAACTCAACAGAATTTTTTTTTCAAATTGTTCCCCAGTGTAATGGCAATTTGAAGATGTCACTTTTGGGTCTTGGAAACTGTGATGAGCAATTTTCACCATTGTTGGACATTTTATAGACTAAATGGGAATTGGGAAAATAATCTGCAGATTAATCAGTAATGGAAATAATTGTTAGTTGACTTAACATCTATGACTTTCATTTACTGGAAACACTTTACAATACGGTACACAAAAATGTGAGTAGTAGTAGTAGTAGCTCTGAACTAGTAGCCACTCATTCATTACTAATTACTCAATAATTAGTTACTCTATTTGTCTATTTGTGCAACCCCCAGTAAAGTGGTACATCATACTGAGTAGTTAGAATGTAGAGGTTGTGGAGGTTTTGATTGGAGTTAATAGCTTAGTCCAATCAAAACTCCTATAAAGTAATGGCTAGATGATCATGAAGTAACAAAGGACTACATTGTAACTACTCAGTATGACATTTAGGAAATGTATATTTGTCCAATTGGCTTACAACGACAAAAGGCCTCACACCACTACACTGATGAATCTTGATTTTGCCAGATTTCTATCGCAGCCTACAATCTCGAGGCTGTCAGGGGAGATTCCTCATTCTTGACTGAGCTGGTAGCCGCTGCCAGCATGTATTGCTTTGTTGTTCAGACAGTAATTACAGACAACGAAGCGAGTTGTATCCACAGGTGCTGTATATCCAACAACACAGAGGAATTAATGCAGTTAGCGTGGGCCGCTGTAGCACTGTCTCCTGCTGAGAGTGTAACCCAACAGGCCTTTAATGCAGAGTGGAGCTGTGAGGAGTACCAGCCCACGGTGAGCTGATTCAATCCTCCCCTCCTGCCTGTTTTAACACAGGATCCTTTAATGCAGCCCTAACAACATTTGGGGAGTATTTTTAAACAAAATGAAATTGCAGAGGCGCCACCTCCGTCTGCCCCAGTGTGGCGTGGGATACAGTTCCCCCAGTTGAGCGTGCTCAGAGAGGCTGCAGGAATTTAAACTCCTACTAATGAAGATGGGGGGGAGTGCTGTTTCTCCACTATAGGATTACATTGTCATACAGCACTATAATGCAACACAGTCCTATATGGAGTCTCAGGCAGTGGGCCACAAAGACACAAGCATGGGCGTGTCTTGAGGATTTGTATCAAATACTAATAAAATCAAGAGAAACTTTTGACTTCATAACAATCTGATTTAATTAGATTACAATCAAAATTGTGCCGCTTAGTTGATGCAATTAGCCAAGTTGAACAGATTGTGGCAAGTGACATTTTCAACAATCAATCATTTGTTTTCCGTGATAGTTTTTCTACTTTACTAAAATACATTGAAGGAATACACAGTTTGCATGATATGCTGGACCCATCTGGAGTCTTCTGTTTCTGTGTTTGACTCCCCGTGCACACATGTTCGTGCACATGTATGTCCTATATATGTGTGTGTGTGTGTGTGTGTGTGTGTGTGTGTGTGCGTGTGCGTGTCGTCTCATGTCGTGGCAACTGTAGCCTCTGAATGTTTGATGTGACCACTGGTGTGAGGAGAGGATCCGCAGTCTCGAGGTCAAGAGGGTGCACTTTGACATACTGGGGAGAGAGAGGCAGAGACGAGGGGGACTCCTTGATGTTTGTGCTGTCGATAGCTTTGCTCAGGGGAATATTTTGTCTGACTGTGCGTGGGGTTTCCATCTTTCTGGCCTCCGGTTTGTCTGTGTGTCCTGCCGATATATGATGGCTTGGCCCCTAAACTGCCTCTGTTTGGTGTCTTGAATAGTTCAGCAGTTGGAGTGTGGACCCAGTGCAGTTAGAAGGAGGTCATTTCTTACCAGGGCCACACAGGTCCCCAACATCTGGGGATTCAGGTGAACCTTTGATATCTTCGTGTAATATATGGTTGGTCGTCAGGTGTTACAGTGTGTTGATGGAAAAACATATCAGAGTTGTGGTCAGGTAGCCCAGTGAAGGCTGTGTGTGTGCCAGGGTTATTATTGCAGCACGGTGTCAAAACACAGGAGGAGCTATGGCTCTATAGGTTCCTCTGACACTGTTGTCACCCAGTTTCACAAATATCACCACCCTATGTCATGACACACAACAATCAAATGGACATGACCACACATGCACCAAGGCTGCTCTTTCACCACTACTATGCAACGCATTTATTTTTGTTTTATAAAATGTTATATAAATGCAAATGTACCTGATTACGCCTTCATATTTAAAGCAGATATAGAGACAGAGGATAGCAGGCAACATGTGATATAAAAAAAAATCATGTGTCCTTATCCACTTTAGATCAGTTGGCTATGGAGGCTCTGTTTTGATTTTAGCCAAAGTTGTGCCCATATTGACTCCAGGAGAGCAGTGGGATTGATTTACACATGGTTTGAGGGTGGGGTTGCAAAAATCCACAGTTATTGGATTCAGTTTTGGAAAAAAGAAAAATATATAAATATACACACAGCTGAGCTGAACACTGTATTTGAATGCGCTACAAGACAATTGCTTTAGAAATCTCAATATCCATTTCTTCATGTGGTGTGAAAAAAATATTCTCTCAACAGAGTCAAAGTATCATTCAATATTAGTAACATACCAACCATTTATCAATCACTCAATACTGTTACTAAGAGGCTCTCCAGGTGCTGTGGGTGTGTGTGTGTGTGCCTGCTTTTGAGTAGAGACAGCAAGAGAGAGAGAGAGGAAGAGGTGTAGTAATCCATTAAACAGTCCCTCCATCTCCAGATTAGGTTAGGCCATCAGGAGATGGCTCCTTCACTCAGAGAGAGGGCCGAGGTGCGGGTCAAGCATTTAGTAATAAGCTCAACTGTCCTATAGTGACATGTTACCAAGGTTACCAGGCGGACCCTGTCCTAGCAACACTCTCCAAGTTCCCGCATCACACCGCAGATACTGTGACAGAACGCACACAGGTGACATGTACACACACACACACACACACACACAGGGATCATTGCTCATTTCCCCACTACTGTAACTCTATCTTGCTACATTTCCTCTTTCTATGCTTCCCTGAATTCTTGGGCTTGTCCTGACAGGACCTCGACTGTCCTCTCGGGGGATGACAGTACAGTTTCACATGGCTTTCTTGACACTCAGCCAAATAAAACCCTTTGACTTAAGAGCACCACCAGAGGTCAGTTTAGGTGTCTGATATCAACTGTGATACGATTGCAGGGTCATCTGTCTTCTGGATGGTCAGAGGGACTCTAGCCTCGACCACTAGCCGCGGTGACCAGCGATCGCAGCGTTGAGGCCCCGCAGAATGCTGATGCACCATTTGTCTGGGGCATGTTCTGGTCCACATGATGGATGACATGCGCTGATGCACAGGCTCTAAGTGATTGGGGAAGATTGAAGACACCCAATTCACTTACAGTAGCTTTGCTCGCCATTCCATAACCAGGCAATCAGAGCGATGGCAATGTGTAAAATGTACAAGTTTGTGCTGGACATAGCAGACCTGCCGCGCCATTACGCTGCACAACCCGGAGTAGTGTTGCTGCACTCATTGTTGAGCTTCTGAATGAAAATGTATTCAGAAGCCTTTTAATGACGATGATTTTAAACTCATAAGACATGATATTACATCATGCTGTCAGTCATTGTTTGCTCCTGTTTGCATTTAGGACAACCAAGGTTCAGTCATTTTAAGCCACCTAAACTGACCTCTGTTTAAACACACTAAACGTTGTTACTGTTCACCACAGTCTCTCTGCAATGACTATAGTTCAGAAAGTAGAAATAGTAAAAGAGAGTGGAGAAAATGAAAAGAAAAATAGTTTGCAAATATTCACCTTAATTCATCTTAATCCCTCTCAGTACAGTACAAATAAAAACACTACAGACAGTATTTCAAAACTGATTTAAAACTATTTTATATGTATAGTATATAATATATATTCAAATAAACACTGATACATTTTATACGTACTGTATATAATAAAGGTATTTGGCTTACAGTGCTCCTCAAATGTTAATAATTGAAAATATATGTATGTTTTATCAATGTTTCCAAACATTTAACAGCAACAGAAATGACAACAACATTAATAACTTTGGGTTTAGTGTTTGTCCAGTGTTACTTGATGACCGGTTAATTTCTGAGGAAGAGGATTCCAATCCTGTGCTTTCAGTTTTGATGTTTGAAGTTGTTTACGTTTGGATCATTGTACCTTTCATTTTAATGCTGTGAATCTATGAGCTGTTTTTTTTCTTCATATGAAGCCCCATCCCTGTCTACACTACAATATTTCCTGTCTCCAAGTCTTTAATGAGGAAATATATGCTGAGACGGGCACTTCCTGAATCAAGTGCTACAAGATGTTATGCATCCTGCATTACAACAACAAAAAGATGAGAAAGTATTGATCATCATGTAGCAGGTCTGGCACTTTGAAGAGTGCAGGATAATCACCTATGTTTGGTTGTTTTTCTCTTTAGGCTCCTTTCACAGCGTTGAATGTGATCGTCTGTGTATGTCCTTGATGATTTTGTCATTGATTTTCTCTACAGTGACTCCACTGATTTCCTTTTGATGAGCCATTGAGTAATTCCAGTTTGTATGTGCCAACTGATGATGATGATGATGATGATGATGCATAACTATTCACTTTTTTTTACGGTAGATTTTCGGTGCAGTATCTTCAGATATTTAAAAAAGAGGTTTTGAAAAGTTTCCTATAAATGTGTTTAAAGTTTTAGCTAACAGAGTCCTGACACATCCTTATTCTACAGTTAATCGAACTGTTGTTCCCTTTTTTATTTTCTCCCCTATGTGTCTGCTCTCCTAAGGCCTTAAGAGCCACTGTTGAATGTTTTAATCCTTCCTTTAGAGTGTTGAATGTGAATGTCATTGAATGTCCTTCATGGATTTGCCATTGATTTTTCTTTTCCATAAAGCACTTTTCCTCAGGCTATGTGACAACAACAGCTACAGGTAGCTGGTTCAAACAGGGGGCAGTAAAATGAAAACTGCATTTGAATTTTTTTGTCACATAATCCTCCATAAAAATGGAACAACCCCAGTAGACACATAGATTATTCTTTTTATTTCTTTTAATCAGACAAGTTTTATGTTTTTAATTGCACGAGAATTAAGAGACCTAACTGACCTTGTATGGGAAAATAAATTAGTTCTTGAAAATAATCTTTAAATGGAAGTTACGTTTTCAATTTTGTGACAGAAAATAAAATTCAGGCAGGAAACGGACAGGGAAAGGAGGGATGAAGAGAAGGAGGGTAGTGAGAGAGAGGGAGAGAGAGAGAGTGTGTATTTTTAGCTGCATATCTGTCACACGTCTTTCTGCCTGTGATGGCCGGTGTCCATCAGATCTCTGGAGCGTGGCGGCCTCAGCCTTGAAGCTGCATTGGGGAGATGCACACATACACACACACACACACACACACACACACACGCCTACTTAGGCACTTCTCGTAGGTGAGGGATGTGGCAAAAACAAGTGACAGAAGAGAAGCAGGGAGGAGGAAGACATTTGGTTCGGAAGCAACACATTTACTAAGAATAAGATATAGTATTGTGAATAATAGGAACACCACAAACAAACAAAATGTTTATATGATAAACACTGAACAAACATCATCGCCTTCTCCCGCCATGATACAGCCTCCAGTATCATGGCGTGACAGGTCTTCCTGTCTTTGGTCTTTAGGGTCCAGGGGTTTGTCAGGCAGCTGGCAAGGTATAGATCCCCCTCTCCCTGTCAGTCTGCTTCGTTAGCCTCAGACACACACACACACTCACACACACAGGCAGAGACAGCCACACACCCACACATACTGTACATACACATATAAACAGTCGGTATATCTTAAAAGTGCTGCGTGTGAAACATCTTAACCCTATACTGCTCACTGCAACATCAGTGTAGAGAAGTGTTAAACAAATAACAATGCTAGACTTATATTGCACATTTCATACAATAAATGCAGCAAGATGATGAAACAAGAAAATGGTTGCAAGAAACAAGTACCAAGTAATGTTCAATTAATAAATTAATTAAAACAAATAAAATATTAAACAGCAGTACAAAGACAAAAGGAAAACCATTGCAAGTTATTAGACTAGTTGTCTCACTAATAGTATTCCATGGTTTAGGAAAGAAACAGCAGGATCTGAGAGTGAACATGATAGCAATTTAAATGAATTGTTGCTTCTCAACACATTGTTTAGACATACCAGTAAGCTTTTTGGCATTTCTGGTTTGCAAAAGTTTGTAAGTCCACAGTTTTGTAAATGCTGAACAATCACGATCACACTGTGCTGGTGCAGTGTTTTGTGTTCAAACGTCTTGATCAGTGTTGCTTGTCACTGGGTCCCTCTCACCTCTCCTGCCCTGCTGCTCTCTACTGGTCACTGTGTCATGACGAATGACACAAACCTCTCTTTTATTATGGTAAATAATAAGTACATGTTTGCAAAGGAGAATGTAATCAATGAGGGCATAGAAAGTCCACAGGTATGTGACCATAAGAGAAGTCTGTCAGTGGTGTGAGGAGACCTTGAGCATGACACCACTTACAGACTAAGGAGAATAATAGAGAACATAGAGATAAACAGGCAGAGCCCAACAATAGTTTTGGTTATGTTTTCCTTTAGTTTATATGCAGTGTTAAAATATTGGGGGAAAAACATGAAAAGATCTAAATAAGTTAAAAAAGTTGAAAGGGTGCAAAACTGGTTATATTAAAAACCAGAGGGGTGAGAGAAACACTTGATCTAACAACAGAAATAAACAAACAAAACAAGCAAAGACTGAATTGAACAACAGAATATTAATGACAGCAACAACAACTCAGCAACGGTACACAAAACTGATCAAATTGTCGAGGGAGAGGGGAGAAGGTGGGACAGAAACCAGACTGTACGGTTTGCAGCTCTCCTCTCCACAGGACAGGAGGCCTGGTTGCCATGGTGATGCAGTATTTCTCCAGAATTGCACATATTGATTCGCAGAGGCGTCAACGGCCAAGCAGGAGTGAGGAGAAAATGTGTGTGTCTGTGTGTTTGGTGGGGGGGGGCTGATGGGCTGTAGGGGAAGAGGAAAGAGAGGGAAAGAGTGTAGGTTGTAGTAGAATCAGCAGACAATGACTTGTGTTGCCATGCACACACACACACACACACACACACACGTCACACCATGTAGCTTCATGGGACGGTCCCTCCACAGCTGTGTTTCTGGCCTTTTCTAAAATATAGTTTGTTCATGTTTTGTTTTGGAGTTTAAGTAATGACTTCTATCACCCCAGACTGGAAATAATGTATAATATGAGTGTGTGTGTGTGTGTGTGTTTTTTCTGGTGTATATGCTTGTTAGTTTACACACAAATGGACGCTGACTTTCTCTGAGCTGAGTGGTGCACAGAGAACAGCTCAGAAAAACGCTCGTAGGCAAACACAAGTTAAAGCGAAAGATCCTGCCTGAAACAGAATTCACATATGTTATTCCTTGTATGCTCGACAATTTAATCAATATTTGCGCGCATGAAAAACTGTCTCCTAAGCCAGAAAAAAAAGACAGAGCTCCAGTCTGTGATGTAATCAAAAGACAAAGCCCGGAGCTGCTTCCCCGATAATTATCAGAGAATGATTTGATGAATACCTACAGGGAAATGTTTCACTTTAAATGTAAAAAAAACATTGTTTCCACATCTGTAAAACTGAAAAGATGCATATCCTCAAATTGACCTTGGGTGTTATCACAGTGTCTGCAATGTAGTAGCTCCAGAAAATATTATTATTAGCTCAATAGTTGTTTTCAACATGACGTGGCTTTGCTGTAATGGGTTTTGAGGGATTTATTCAGCCATGCAAAGCTAAAGGTGTCCAAGATCAAAGACGAGAAGAGTAAAAACATGAATTTTCTGCATTCAGTTTTGTGGTATTGTGGCAGAAATACCACATAATGAAAAAAATATATATTATTATTCTTTAAACATTACTCAATCTAATCTAATAAATCTAATAAACTAATGAAACCTACAGTAAACAGCTCTAAAGTAGACAAATGACTGCAGTGACTGTATGATTTATGTATTCCTCACCAGCCTGAAGCACCAAATCCAATGGAAAACTAAGACAGAGCGCATTCACTCTGGCATGTTTGTGGTATTTAACAAAAATGAGGGCCATTAAGTTGGCGAGCAAGCAGAGATGAAGGGAGCAGGGAGGCTGTTTGAAAAGCCGTGTGGATGCGAAAGCTGAATTCCTTGAACGCTGTTTGAAAACTGTAATCCCAGCCGAAAGGTCAAAAGTCTCAGCAGGTTTTTTATTTGTGTCTTTGTGCTGCTGTTTTAAGCCCAGAACACGCTTTGTACTCCGTTCAAAGAGCAACACGAGGGGTCTGTGAGGGGATTAGTCTGAATGATGACGGCAGAGGCGGTGGAGTGCGTGGGCGTGTGAGCGCGCACATGCATGTGAGTGTGTTGCTGCTGTCATGTCAAAACCTTGTAACTGCATAAAGTAAACTTTTCAGGAGCCAACACAAAAACAGAGGAACTTTTTTCTCTTACCACTGACTGCAACATGAGGAAGAGTTGTGTTATTTCCCTGTTCTGTTTAAATGTCGCACGTTTTACTTAATCCTGGCTGAGCTACCCAAGACAATAAAGTAGATAAGTACAAAATGTTCTCTCCATTCAGCCGTTTGGAAGTTATAAGTAATGGTTTGGTACATAGTTGGTAGAATTTGGAGGTATAATCATGTTCTTCTACTCTGTGTCATTAGACTCAACTGCAGTCCTAATGGAGGATAGTTGCTGGATGAGTGCGTGAAGGGCGCATCTACAGGGAATGACATGAAAACTGGTTCTCTGTAAAGACTACAAGAGTGCAGCTCGTATCAGTATACATTAATGGATACCTGAGTTGATGTCGCTACAGCACTCAGAGATCATCCACATTGTCAAAGTATTCGCAATCTGTTTTTTTAGATTTAAAACCAGATCTACATCGAAATACTTCAAATAATGTCCATTTCTTGAATAGCATACAGTGGAATTTATAAGAAAATTGCAAAAATGCCCTTTTTCGCAATGTAAAGAATCACGGCCTTCTGCCTACTGGAAGGAGAACTGCTGAAGCCACAAAGACACAAAGTTCTTTAAAGAAGCGCTTGTTTCTATGAATCATCAATCAACATGCAAGGTCTGTTTTGGGTACATGTATTTTGTGCCATTGTAACTACTAACATATTTTCACATGCATATATGTATGTTAAAGGTAACATAAATCCTGATACTCTGCTTACTAGGACCTTAAAACCCAAATATAGCTTGAAAAAGTTTTCTGTGAGGTTGGTTTTGAACAAAACTCTTAATCCAAATTGCATTAGAATCATGGTATATTTCAGCACTGCAGTTTCCTGTGTCTCCATTTGTTTTTCTGAATGGTCGGTCGGTCAGAAGGGAAAAGGTCTCTTATCCTCTTATAATGAGAGAGTCATGAGAGGTATCAAATACGTGCACGTCAGCAGTTAAACCCACACACACACACACACACACACACAAATGTCCAATGTCTTGTTAGCAGAGCTATATTAGCATGTTAGATTAGTGCGGTGAAAAAAAAGCAGGGCCTGTACAAAGCAAACACACACACACATGCGCGCGTCCACAAATGTTGCACAACACAGTATACACAGCGTTAGCCCAGAGGTCCTCTGACCAGGGATGAGAGTTGAATTGAAGAGGCTCAATCACTTTCTCAAAAACACAACTAATCCTCTGTCTCTCCACACAAACACACAAACATACACACACACACACAACACCTCTTCCCTCTCTCACACTCTTTTGCCCTCTTTCCCACTCTACATTCAATGTGGCACGCTCATGACAGTGAGAGGGGGAGAGCGCATGTATGTATGTATGTGTGCATGTGTGTGTCAGTGTGTTTATTTGTCTTTGTCTGCATTGTGATTGTGATGGTGTGCTTGGAGACATTGTTAGCCCCTACAGAGGATTGCTGCCGTGTGTTTCAGCTCAAGGTCTCAGCCTCCGTCTCCGGCTGTGGTCTCAGCTCCTTCCAGCTGCTCCTGAAAGCTCCACTCTGCCTGAATGAGCTGCTAACCTTGGCACCAAATCAATATCAGCCAAACTCTTTGAAGAATCACAGATGGAACTGGCCTCACTGCTCTGTGCTTTCGGTGCTGTGCGATCAGTGTGTGTGTGTGTGTGTGTGTGTGTCTGTAATTGCTGCCAGCCTCCCTTTCCTGCTTGGCCTGCGTCCAGAGAGTTGCACAGTGTGATGGTGGAGTATCTGCTCTCATTCATGATTGAGGGTGAGGTTTAGGGTTGGCTAAAGACACCCCCCACCCCCATCATCACCCCCCATCCCTTCTCAACAAAACAGACACATAGGCCTACACACAAACACATCATCATCATCATCTTTCAACCATTGTTTTCTTCATTAATTTAACATTTTTGGTCCATTTCTTCATCCTGCTGCCCTGCAAGTAAGAAATTAGGCGATGCTTTCTTCATTCCTCGTAGCCGTCTTTGTCCTTGGCCCATACACACACTCACACACACGCAGGCTTCCTGTAACCCAGCCCGGTATCATCTGATCTGGGTGTTGCTGAAGCTGATCGATGGTTGTGTTGAAATATCTCAGGCTATGATGGGATGCTGCATTCACACAGGCACAGAAACATATCAATAGCCTGGACGCTCGCACCCATCATCTCTGTTTCCAAATACAATTAAATAGCTTCTTCTGCACAAATGCACTCTGCGCACAAGCAAACATTCATACAAATAGATACACACTTGAATAGATTTTACAACTGATATACTGCACAAACGCCAGCGCTGGTGTTATAAATGAAGAGGCTGAACAGACAAACACAGATGTAATAAAGTGATGTAAACAGATACATTTCTAAAACCAAACCAGTCAAAATAGTATTACCTTTCAAAGACCAAAATAAAGTCATAAATAGGGAAATGAACTGGTTCCAAAGAGGTCAGATGATGAAGGGCAGCCTTAGAGCTGGAGGGGAGTGACTTGTTAAAGACACTTTGGCTGCACAGATTCTTGCCAACACAGGTTGTTCAGCTGGAAGACTCTTTAACACCCCAGCCGGGTTGACTGATACAGGACTGATATATTGTGCTGGCAGTAACCAGGACTGGACCCTGCAGATAGATGATTGAGTTTTCCTCTGAAATACATTCAGCAACATGAGTAGATTCAAAAGCAATACGGAAGAGTTACTTCTTATAATGAGCATATGCTGATGCTGCCTCTTGTGTACTGTCTAATGCTAAATAAAGGAATGACTTAAGGGCACCAATGTTAAATTCTCTTTCATTTTAATCAATGAAGTAATGTCATTCAGTTCAGCAAGGTGGCGTTGAATTTTGAAATCCTGTGCCTTAAAAAGCAACTCCCATTCAATCTATAAGATAAGATTCATATTTGAAGCTGGAAATCTGAAGTTGCATTAATCAACACAAAGTCAGTGTTTAAATGAGGAGTTACTGGTTGCAGCTTTAAGTTCAATGTTAGACAAGAACATGTTCAATCAGAGAGTCCTTTAGAGACAGAAAAGAATAGAGGAGACTCAAGTACTTTTCACTCATCAAAGCTGCTGAGGGCAAATTCGTCCGTCTTCTGACTTGAGTCTATTGATGGGAAGGACAGCCACACAATAACAAATATATTCCATTGATTGTATTCTGCCATCATTTTTCTTTGTCTCCTTTTTTCTGCTCTCTCTTCTCATTTCTTTCCCCTTCCTCCTGTCCTCATTATTTATCTTTAGTCTATTCTATTACCTTCCCCCCAGTTCTTATGCCTTCCTGCCTTCTCGTATTGATTTTCATTTATAGGTTTTCATCCTTTTCACTCCCATTTCTCTACACTGATGGCACCTTGCAGCTTGCCTCTCACTCTGCCTCTTCCCTCACCTCTCCACAAGTAAATGCCTTCAACATTCTCCCGACATTCTTTTGATATAATACCAGATACCTCTGGACTTTGCAATGCTGAGAGGCCAGGCTGCGACAAAGAGCACGCACCACGGGTAAAGAGGTCTTGGTAGCCTTACGCTATTCAAAAGCCATAAAGGCCACCCTCCTTCCTTATACTTGGGAGAAAAGGAGTTGGTATGGATCCAGAAAGCTTTCAGCGAAAAGAGGATAGCAGTAGATATCAAAAGATTTATTATAGAGTATATTCACCACTGTACCAGAACTCAATCTGCTTCATGGATGTTGATGTTTCTCATATCAAGTGTTGGCTGTGAGTTATGAGTCAAGAGGTGGATTGGCTCAATAAATACATCGTTTGGAGTCTCTGCACCCGCATTGTAGATTCTGTAATCACAGGAAGGTGGCACGACGGAAACAAATAAACAAAAACAAAGAAAATCAGAATCGTCACAATGTTGCCCCTCTTGTGTCAATGATTCTCATACCATGCATATTTTCAGACAATGATTGAACCTAACCCTAACCCATTCTTATCATAAATCTTTATACGTTTTTTTCTGAGGTCTGTTCAAATGAGTGTTCACAGTTGGATTCACCAAACTCTCTTAACTGCACATACTTGTTGTAAATTACTTGTTTCAACCTGATGAACGTCAGAATTGTGCATCAGATGTGAAAGTTTAATTCCCCAAAACTGTGAATCTTGCACGAGGCCCACTGACTTTTTAACAACTTTAAATTTATTGCTTTGTAGTGCTAATAATAGTTATGAAGGGAGAGTAGTAGCATCCTTACCTGTAGACTATAAGAGTGCCCCATGTATTATACCCATGCTGAGAATACATTACAAGACCAACATCTACAAAGGAAGCATTGTTTATCCAGTTAGATGGGTTGCTTTCAGATTGTGTGCAAACTGGTCTCCATGTTTGTTTCGACTCTCCAGCCAACAAGGAAGCAGTGGAGTGTCAGGGGAGCAAAATGTCAACTAAGAAGAGAGATAACTAAATGGCGTCGTCGGAAATGCATGCCCTTATTTTCCCACTCCTTGTGCAAACATGCTAATATCGATGCTGGTTATTAATTGACCAGACAAAGAGTTATCCAAGAAAGCAGGCTGTTTAACACTGATAACAGACAGACACTGGCTCTGCCTCTCAAAGACTCTTGATAGCAAAAAAGAGACAGAAAAGAGAGACTGTCCAGGAATGATCTGATCTTCACAATACCAAGTCTAAGAAACAACACTAAGAAAAACCATTGTGCATCTTGGTTGCAAAAAAAAGAAAATACATTCACCATCTTTCATCTGTCAAGTATTCAGTTACCAATAATTCAAAAATGAGTGGCAAAATTCTTTCAAAGGACAGAATCCCAAGGAAATACTTACCTGTTGATTCACAAAGGTTCAGGGTGAATAAAGTGAGTTTCAGGAGCAATCTGAATACATGTTGGCTTGCTGCCAACGGGACTATGAGAACTATGAGAGCATCTGCCCAGTGGATCGTGTTAATTTCACACTGTAAATATGCCCTTGCACTTACATACATCAGATTTAAATTCTGATGAATGATCTCACTGGTCAGCACAAAATAATAATCATTTCTGTAAGAAACTGGTTTTGTATCCAGACAATGTCCACTGGCCCAGTCTGGAGAAGGTGCTTAAATATTACATCAATACATTCTGCAAACCTTGATTATGTTCAATTACAACATTTATTTTACGTCCAATGCTGAAGTTTTAAAAATCTTCGCTTTCTACTATATCTGTCCATGGCTCCTGCAGTATAAGGTTAGGAAAAGATCATGGTTACGTCAAATAAACTATGGTAGGGTTTAGGCAAGAAGAACAGTTAAGAGAAGGATTGTGGTTACCGTTGAAAAATAGGTGACCATTATTTGCAGTTTTGTAACAGGACATGAACTTCGGTCTCATGCATGAAAGTCAGACATGCCACATGCCACTCCCCTCACCTTTACTTTCCACACTACTTCCTGAGTGTAAATGTTGAGCTGTGGAATATAGACGTAGTTCCTTGGGATACTGGGTTGGCTTTACAATGTTTAAACCACAATGGTCTTCTTAAGGTAAAGGTGAGAGTGTAATTACACCCAAATGTATCCCCTTGCATAAAGCCAGTCTGTCTTGTGGCCTTGTGGATGGTGATGTTCACATCGGTGTTCGATGTTATTCTGGGAAACGATTTGCTGGCAATCCTGTCTAGGCTGATAGCTCTCCACCTGCTAAATCAAAGCCTTTGCTTTTAAGGGAACCAGATGACTGCAAACAGGAGTTCCCTGATGCAAAGTCTGATTCTTCAATTCAGAAGAATCAGACAGTTCAGAAAGTACAAAAAGTCACAAAACCAAGGAGCTTTAGAGCGATTTCCCAACTCTCAAGTCTTTGATGCGTGCATATTGCAAGAGTGCATTGGGTTCAGTCCTAATGACCTAGTTTATGGTCATGAAGTACATGGTCCTCTGGAGGTCCTTCAGGATGAGGTGGGTTGAGGGGCTGGCAGTGCCTGTTGACTCTTCACTGCTTGGTCGCCTAAAAAACCTTGGTAATGTTGAGGGTCAGGGTCATGTCTGGTCTGTTCCTGCCAAAGTTTCAGCTGTTGATGAGTTTCCTGTTCCCACCACAAAAAAAGAAACAAATTAGGTTTTTGGGTTTAGTCTGTTTGTACCTCTTTCAGCTTCATTAATGGTAACATCCTTTCCACTCTGTTCTCTGCGGTCTCTGTGCTTCCCTTCTTCTTAAACTGCTCCTAGCCAAGGCTGTCTGAGGTGGGAGATGCTGAGTCTGGAGACAGGAGGGGCCTCAAGCTGTGTAAAGGTGTGTAGGGGTGTTGTATTTAGGGCAAGCACATCTATTCATTAACCTGTTAAGTTAAAGTGGCTTCCTTTGTTTATAATGTAATTGATTATTGTAGTTAAAATGGCGGACAGGCACAGGATGGTGTCTGTGTTGTGTGATTGGCTGTGCTTCTTCCTTTTGTCCCAGGAAGTCAGAGGGTGGAGCTGAAACCTTGTCAGAGATGCAGTGCACCTGTGCCGGCTGCACTCAGGGGTCTATAAATCACACCTGCAAGATCCTCTCACACTCTTCCACTGGCCTGCCACCTGACGTTGTTCTTTGTTTGTGATTTGTATTTCACATCTATGCACTCACAGCCTCCATACCACTCATTGCAAACACTACCGACATGCTCACAGATACACCTTATTTTGTATTTCAGGTATCTAATTAATACATTTTACCTTATTTAAGAACTATGTGTGGTCTTCCTCCTTTTTCACATACTTTTGAGCCAGGTTGTGACACCTGCAGAATACTTTAATTTAGAACTGAGAGAATCCATGTCTGCTCTGCTGAGACTTGGTATGAATATGATTACTTTTATACAGAGATAGACCGCAGCACTCCCCCTTTCTCTTTTGCCCCACCGCAGGTCCTCACCTCCAGTACTACTTTGCTATTTTCCTCTTACTGATTGAAAAAAATCTAAAAGTGTCCAGTAAAACAAGGGTCTTTGCCCCTGTAGCCTGGCATTACCAAGAGTCCTATTATCCTCAGTGATAGCTCTGAGACATGAACACACACACACACACACACACACACACACACACACGAACAATGGCACATCGATCACACATCACTACATTCTGACATTCTGACGCCCACACACACATACACACACACACACACACACACACACACACACACACAGCCACAACAAAAACATTGATTTGCCCCCCTCCCTCTGCAGAAAAACACTGCCAATCTTCACCAGGCTGTAATTTTATGGCACAACAAAATGAAAGGGTAATTTTAGCAGGGTAGTGAAGGAGAGGCACAATCGGAGATAAAGGGACAAAGTTTGGTGCCTGAAAGGCCGGTGATGATGATAGCAGCCGTGCAGGGAGAGAGAAAGGAGAGAAAGAAAGGCCGTTTGACAAGGCTGACAGCCTCACGCCTCGCTACCCAGCTCAGCACAGAAAGACAGGTGCTAAAACACTGCAATTTAGATAGTTTACTGGCCATTGTCAAAACACTAGCGCAATCTGTGGAGGGTTTAACAGGTTTAAAGTCACTCAGTATAAGACCTCCCCCCTCCTCCACCACCTTCTACTCATTACTGTCCACTGCTGGCTTCTGTTCATTTTTTTTTACGTGGACCTGTGCTGAGTGTACAAAATATTCAGCCTGCTTATTCTCTCATTTAAGTAGACTGAAAGTTTGGGAAAAACATCAATCCTTTACTCATCCAGGTGGGTTGAAAAAATGCTTTATAATGACTATAATACCATTACTATTAACATTACTGCTATAAGTTACTATTTCTGTATGGCCTTTTTATCATATTAATATTACAAAAAATATTGTATATCATTATATTCATCATTCATCATTATATTATTATGTATTTCTAACGGTTCCTTACTGTAACTTCCTATGTACCCTGAAATCTGCAATAATTTGATGATCTAATTAATTATTTCTGTTAAATCCACCTCAGCCATGTTGCGTGTACACGAAGCAGAGAAGACACATTTGAAGAAGACATGTTAAGCAAAACTGACATACATTTTGCAGATTGTTGGCTCAGCAAGGCGTTATTCTCACAAGTATAAATAGATCTATTGTAACTTCTGACATCCAGTTTAACACAGCCAACAGATGAACACAAACAGTGCATTCTAAAAGTTTAAAGACACGTGTTCTTCTGCCCCACCTTTTGAGTAGCAAATGCGGCCTTTGAAAGCCACAGGATAAGATTATATTATAAGTGGTACTATAGTACATGTATGTGTTCAGAGGATTTTATTATGATTAGTCACTGTTGCCTCTTCTTCCTCGCTTTGTCCTCTAGATTGTATCAGTTTATTGTGTAGCACTGATGAAGAGAACCCATACCTTTTATTCAGTTTGAAGGAAGGCCAAGATAGATTGATATTGATAACTTCAAATGGAGGCTTTGGTCTGTGGTTTGCAGACTGGAAGATGTCCAATATTTTCCACTTTTCCTGCCCGCACAGACAGAAAGTGGTGCTGTTTCTGTATTGATGAATACACTCTGCAAAACCAAGAAGTCTCTGACAGTTAATCAGTTTTTCTTCTCTTTTGTCTTTCCACTTGTATCATTCATTACCTCCTCTCTGTTTAGCTGTTTTGCTCTGCTTTTTGGACAATTTCCCCTGAAAGCTTGAAAATCTGCATGTCTCAATGAAAATAGGAAGATGGACTGTTGCTGATATTGAATATAAATATCAAGTGCGAAAATACCTTCCTGCATCTTTCTAGATGCACACCATGACACCATGGATGTCTGGTGTGAGAATTTCTTTTAACAAACTAACACATCAAATAGTATTGATGTAAAATATGTCACATATATGAACTAACATCATCAGTAGGTGAAAGGCCTATTTTCAATAACTAAAGAAGGCAGCAGTTTTAGACAATGTTGCTATGCAGATTTGCAGATAAATATTAAACTAAAGAATGCATAACATTTGCTAATGTGTAAAATGTATTTCTTTCGTTCATTTTGTTTAAAGTAAAATTGAAAACAATAAATTAAAAAAGCTCACAATTGAGTTTTTAAAGGGCAAAAAACAAACGCACAGAGAAACATGTACACCATACAGCATGCATTTATTTTGTTTTTCATTTACCTCTTTTAGTCACTTGAAGTATTGTAGCAATAGTAACACAGTTAGCTTCTCCTTTCCACAAAAAGCCGTAAGTCACGCAGTTTTCACTGTACAGTCTGATTTTACTTCTTTTGGCTGACATTTTCAGTTTTGAGTGAAATGTCTCAACAACTGTCCGCACCACGGACCTTTGTTGCATGTCACTCTCCATCTCTCGCTCCCCTTGTTTCCTGTCATCTCTCTGTTGTTGCTTATCCCATAAAAAGCACCAAAAAACTACTTTTAAGCACGGCGTCACAGAGCCGCTAGCATGGCTGTACTCTAAGTCTTGTTACTGTAACGGGAGGGTTCGATATGTGGTGGTTGCAGCATTTTAATGTTCTCCTCACTTCAGCTTCACAACAGCAACACTTCCTTGTATTTAACTCGTATCTGACTGAACTAACCAATCAGAAGCTCAGAGGATTCAGCAGATTATTGTAACTGTTTTAATGTTTCTGATGAAAATATTTAAATTTGTAAATATGTAAATAATTAACTGTGTAAACATGAATATGTGTAATTATATTTTTAGTAAATTAAGTCAAATGTATGAATGAACTTCTAAACCTTACATGAGTGTTTTGATATGTTTGAAAATGTAATATGAAAATGTCTCCATCCTTTGCCCATCCTCAGCGCACCCCAGGATGCTGTGGCACCCATTTTTGGGGACAACTGTTCCAGGAACCTCAATACCTCTCTGCTATTTTAAAGTAGTTAGTAGTTTAGCTTACCATGATTCATCATTTCACCATAGAGGGGCCTCGAGAGAGAGAGGAGCTGTCCATAGATAGATAGATAGATAGATAGATAGATAGATAGATAGATAGATAGATAGATAGATAGATAGATAGATAGATAGATAGATAGATAGATAGATAGATAGGGTGGGGTGGGATGAGGAGAAAAAGGGGTGGAAGAGATGGGAATTTGGGGGAAGGGTCACAGTTTAGAGGTCGTAACCTTAAGTATTGATCAGGTTTTGTCATTTCCATGGCGACTGGAGGCCCCCTCTCTCTGACCTGCTGGAGTACATTAGACCTGAGATCCATAACGCCTGTTTGTTCTCCCTTTCACTCCCTCTCTCCTCTTCTCTATCTCACACACATAGTGTGACACACCTACACAGAGGTGCAAACACACTCATCAATACACACACACACACACACAGACATATACACACAGCTGCTCATCCAAGCACAGGAAGAAACTGAATTAAACCTTAAAAACAATCTGGGCCTGCAGAGAGGACAATTCATCATGATCTCTGTGTGTCAGAGGTGTGTGTGTGAGTGGGTTTGGGTTTGGTGGGGTGAGGAGGTGGAAGGGGGTGACTGCAACACTCCAGCCGCTGACCAGTTGTCCATGTACACACACACACACACACACGCACGCACACACACACACACACGCACGCACACACACACAAACTGTACTCACTTCACAACACTGATCTTTAAACACTCAACCACATCCAGTCAAGGTCAGCTAGATTGTAAATGAAGCTACATATCTGGCCAGCGGTTTGTGTTTGTGTGTGTGTGTGTGTGTGTGTGCGTGTGTGTGTGTGCGTGTGTGTGTGTGTGTGTGTGTGTGTGTGTGTGCGTGTGTGTGTGCGTGTGTGTGTGTGCGTGTGTGTGTGAGTGAGTGAGTGAGAGAGGAAGAACGAGATGAGAGATAGTGGAGGGAAACGAGAGATGAGAAGGAACAGAGTTCAGTGCATGAAGCAAATCAAGGAGGAGTGTTAGCGATTGGCTAATTCAACTTCATTCCACACTTACTTTTCTCTCATTTCAGCCTGGCAGCATTTACTTTATATCCATTTTTCTGTCTTCTTCCCTAATATCCCATTAAGAGATGCACAAATTTTTCATCCTTTCCTCTCTACTTTCTCATGTGCTTAGCTCTTCTTCCACAATCTCTCGCTCCCTTTAGTTTTCTTTTCAGTCTGTTTTCTGATTCGTTCTCCCTCTCTGCGTTTGTCCATCACTCCTGGAGGCGACTGAGGCAGGAGAAGGGCTCTGTAGTTTGTCCCGAGGCTGGCAGGGGCCCGCAGAGCCGAGGGGCAGCCTCTTTGTGAGGAAATGATTTTCTCGGTGCTGAGGAGGACACTCCAAATCATCTCTAGCAATCTCAGTAATGGCCCTGAGACGCTGCTGCCTTTGTCCTGTAATGGTGACAGATGACTGGCTGGGCAGACGGGGGCCGTCCAGATGCCTAGCGAAGGGGCGAACAAACCTCCACACGCGCACACGCATACACACACAAATACTTGCATAAAATGCCACTCCACTGGCGGCCAGTGTGATTGCGGGTAATTGTCTCTTCACAGGCTGTGGTGTTAGTGGTTATCCTTAACGATCACTCTCAAAGAGGAGTTCTAACTATCTGTCCTTTCAAAGGAAAGATGATTCCACTTTACAGAGTCACGCCTGAGGACCCCACCACCACCACAACGACCTCCTTCAAACACAAGAGCTGGGACAATACAGCTTTTAATGTTGGTGCATTAAAAAGTGTTGGGATACAGCCCAGTGTGGGAATATTAACAGTTATATGCAAATATGCATGAATTACACTCAAGTGGAGTAAATTATTTCCAGATTATTCATTTAGTAGATAAGAGGACTGACAGCATTCTGTCTGGCTGATACCTTCCTCAATATATCATGTGCCATTTACTTGGATTTCACAGTAAAAGGGGATTGCTTTTTTGTACAAATCATCAAGAGTGCGCTGTTTTTTTCTAGCACAAGTTTTTTAAAAAGTCGGATGATCAAGTCAGAGTGCACATATGTGCACATACACGGTGCATAGGTAGAGGAGAGGTGCAGGTGGAGAGTCATTCTGAGTCGGAGGAGAATCCTTCAAATGTAGCAGCACAAAGGGAGTTGTTGGTTTTTTGGTGGAAGATGTTTTTTAATAGGCATCAACAAATAAAGCTGTCTGCATTGATCTATAAATAAATAAATATGAGTGATTCTTACAGTATGTGTTGTCCACAGCGGCTTTAGCCTGTATGAGAAGCTCCCTCAGTTCATTAAATCCCTTCAGGCATATGAAAGCAGCAGGACGGATATGTTGATAAATCTGCAGCCTCTGACTGGGGAAGTGCTGCGTCAGGGCGCAGTGCTATTACATGCGGCTGTCCACTGTGTTTACCTTCATTAGATTACATGCAAATGACACCAAGCTGCTACAGAATGACCGCATAGACACCTTTGCACACATCACATTGGATTACCAGGCCTCATTAATCCTGTGCGTCAGTTCACATTTTAATCTTGAAATGCATTACAAAGCAAACATTGCTATGTTAAATTTTAGATATGATGTAACCATTTACAATGTGAAATACAGTAGAATTATGATCATATCAACTGAAAGATGATGGTATTGCATTAAGAGTTATGGATGCACATGGTCTCCCTCCATTTTGGTTCGATGTTGTCATGTCTTTAGTCCTCCTATTGTCTCCCTCGCCAGGACATAAAAGGACTGCTTTCGATCACAGAGGTTGAGAACATGAATTGAATGGTTTGATGTGTCCTAAAGTTCGACTTTTAGCCAAACAAGACGCAAACACATGTCAATGACAGAATCAATGGGTGTAAATGGAGAAAGCCTGTCGTCTTGTTCCGGGCCTGGTAAAGAAGAGGTGTGAGATGTTCAGTCGCAGTCCCAGTGGTCTGAGGTGTTACCTTCACTTTAACTTGTTTGGTAGCTACCGTATATACCTCCTCTGTCAAGTTTGGCAATGATCCAGACAGACTACTCACAAAGACACAAAGTCCATCAGGATGTTGTATTTTCTTTAACTTTTTGAGTTTCCTGAACATTATGTTGTAAACCCTGGTCACACTCCCTCTGTTCAAATACAGCTTTTATTTTTCACTCTTTGTTTGACTTGTAATTTGTTGCAACATTGATAATCTATAATAAACAGCTTTAACTGTACATGTATTTTAAAGCTGATGATGTGGAAATTGTAGTATAATAGAATAGAAATTGCAACATAGAAACTGACCTGTACTTTGAAGTATGTTTGTACTCATTATTTTCATTTTTTGCAATGATGATCTGGAAATTGACACTAATTCTAAATGTGGTATCTTAGATTTAATTCTTACATATATATTTAATACTTATTAGCAGAATAGACCGCCACCTTACTTTACATTTCTCATCTTAAAAGGACTCCAGCCTTTTGTCCATTGATCTTTAATTCCAGAACTGCAGAATCCTATTAGCGCATGTCACCAATAAGAATCAATAGGCAGAGGATATGGTCAATGGCCACCCCCTCATTAGGATATACCCACCAGCAGGCCTGAGGGCAGATCAAAAAGGGCTGGTTTGAATATTGCCTTCAGGAAGGGAGATTTTCTTTTTTTTTTACCTCAAACGCTGCAGTCGTCATGTCTCACTCTGTGAAGCATGTAGGTGTAGCACTGTGCTGGACTCCACAGGCACAGTGTCGGGTTGTTCTTACTCCTACTACTACTACATACTCCAGGATGTGTCTCGTACTGCTTTCGGTCTGTTTTGTCCCCCACAGTGGATGTTGAGAATGTACATGCGGCAGCACTCTGCATTTAATCATTGAGTTTATCTGAACAATTCTAAATGACCAAATGTGGAGATGCATAGTGTTCATGGTGACATTATATTTTGTTTTATGGATTGGGCATTTATAGGCCTATTTGGCACCCAAGGGTTTATATTATACTGTTGGGTGACAAATTAAAGGAAAATACTGAATAAAGGAGTGGAGGAACATAACAGATGCAAATGCTCACACCAACTGAACATCTATGGGAGAGTTTGGAGACTCTACAATACCATCATGATGAATCCCTCTTGTTTGTCCTGAAAATGCTGCCTAATGTCTCATGACCAATAGGCACCAATGACAAAAGGCCAATCAGTAAATGATAGAGCTCTGGCAGGAGAAAGCTACCTCCTATTGATGAGGAAAGACATGAACACAATAGGCCTGTATCATATACACCCCTATCCAACATTGTGCACTTTGAAATAAAATGTCTTTTTATTGGACAACTTCGTTGCTGTGAAATACTGAGCTATTAAAAAGTAGAAAAATATGATACATTATTTTAGATATATCATCCAGACCTAAAACCTTCCTGGAAAACTGAGCGGAATAAGAACCTTCTCCAGAGGACGCTTACTGCAGAACTGTCTGGATTAACTGCACTTACAGTATGTTGTAAGTGTGTGTGTGTGTGTCTTGTATGCACGTGTGTATGTGTGTGGCGGCCCATGTGTAAGGCAGTGGAAAGTGGTCAGGGCTAAATTGCTTTATCGTTTGTGGATGAATTGAATAAAGTCATATCTGGCTTTTTAGAATACTACCACAGGGTTCAGGAAAATTGGTTAGTGGAGCAATCTCTTCCGAGATCCTGTTATATACTCACCATGCACTCAGTCAAGGCTGTTGTGGAAAAATAATTTATGGGCTTTGGAAAAAGAGTGCAACTTCATGGAAAGTCATAGCATATTTTTAAAAGGCATCTTAAAAGCAGAGATGTGTTTAAAGAGGATGAGACAGTTTCCGAGATTTCAAGCTGGAAGGCAAGAGAGAGACAGCTGCACAAATGGGAAAGCAATCCAATTGTAGGCCAATATTTTGCTAATGTACAGTGCTGAAGGTTATCAGTCCAGACACAACAATAGAGTTGCGAAGTGGGAGGAGTTATTTCAGGGACCAGAAGTAAAAGTCCAATTAGACAATGTTACTAACAGTTGGGGCTTTTCTACGGCTTGGATTGGCATGAAACTGATAAAATGATAAATCAGCAGTACAAACGATTAAGAACCGTGTTAGAAAATATCTGGTTCAATGATGAACGGTCGACGGTACAAGTCTGTGAACGTAAAACTTCGAGGTAGAAGTTAACTACGACTCCCAAGGTGCATTTCGGCAAGAGACAGCTCAACTGTAACAGCAAAGCTTTTTGAATTTGCTGCCACTCTGACTGGCCTCTTCCATAAATCTGCCAACAACAGTTGTCATTTCAGCCGGCAAACTCAACGGCTGCAGGCTAGAAACAAGAAGCCTGCTTTTGTCTACCTCTTTCTGAAATCAAACACTCTTTGTTGCAAAAATGACCAAGAGTCTTGATGGTAAATCTGCCTCTGTTGTCACTGTGGACCACATTATGTGCCGTGCAAGAATGGAATCAGGTATCAGCAAATGGTCAACTGAAGAAGCCACTATTCTATTCTGTTCTCTATTACCTTTTAAACTATTTCTAAGATGCGTTAAGCAAGAGCTTTCTGTCACAAAATAGGACTTCAGCTGGAAGGAGTAACAACAGACAACAGTTTGCATATGTTCAGGCGGCAAACAGCAGCCAGGTATACATTTGTTATGTACTCTTAATTATGGCCAAAAAGTTTGGGTGACCGTTTAAATAAGAGTCTGTGTACATGCTGCATGTGTTTGTGCTGTGTGTATGTGTGTGTGTGTGTGTGTGTGTGTGTGTGTGTGTGTGTGCGTCTCTGCAAGGTGGGGCAATTTGATAAATGATGCCAAAGTAGAATAGACTGGTGTTCAGATGGCTTCAGCCTTGTAAAGATGTGACAAATGACGGAGCAGAAAGTATTGATTCCAATCTCTCTCTCTGGTGCAGTGTTTCACTGTGGAGGCTGCACACTCACACACTACATACATACGCATACACACACACACACACACAAGGAAAGGAGCACAAGGACAGTGCACATGTAATGAATGCATGCATTATGTGTGTACATGTGCACAGTGTGTGCCCAGCGTGTGGATTTGAGAACACTGATTACCATTGTGACTGCAGCGTGTGAGAACATATGGTGTGTGGGTGTTTGTGTAGAAGAGATTGGAATCTATATGTATTTGTGTGTCAGTGACATGTGTAATGTACTGTACATCGATGCTTTGTGCACACGTGACTGTGGTCTTTGTGTGTGCTTGTGCGTGTTTCCATTGTTAGTGGTTAGTGTTCGGATGCCAGCAGGAGTCTCTGGTCACACACATTAAAGTCTCATCTCACTGTGTTTTAAACCAGCTGTGTTTCTCCACGCTGTCAAGAACATTCAGTCGCCCAGATGATATTTATGTGTGTGTGTGTGTGTGTGTGCATGAGTCAGGGAGTGTGTCAGGCTGTTTGTCAGGGTGCATGAGAGTGTGTGCCGCGTTAGCATGATCACACGAGGGGGCAAAGGTCAAAGACAGCTAACCAGAAGAGAGGAAGGGGGGAGTGGAACCGATCAGATGAGAAGGGAGGAGGGACAGAAACAGCCAGAGCAGGAAATAATCCAGCCAGGGGGGAGGGGAGGACAGTCGGCCATATTGCCTCAGTGGATGGATGGATGGATGGACGGACGGACGGACGGAAGGACGGATAGATAGATAGATAGATAGATAGATAGATAGATAGATATCTGATGGCGTGGTCATGGACTGTTGCAGCAGTTCTTGGAGATGTAGTAGAAACAGAGGTTAGGGAAGGGCACTAAATGTGTCCTTTTTTGTGGTGAGTGTGGGGTTTCCCTGTTACAGGCACACATTAATTATTCAATCAGCAGTGTCCTGTGGTTGATTTAAAAACAACCTCCTAGCCTCATACTTGCCACAAAAAGTCCCCTGAGCCCCCGTCAGTGGACTACAGCTGTCTAGCAGTGGATGGATGGATTGCTCGCTAAGTATACACTAAGGATAGATCGCTTTAGTTCCTCCCCAAAAGCACAGTTACAAATCTGCATGTCTCCAAGCCATCAATGATAGCATAAGATATAATTCCATATACATGATATCTGTTTGAATATACCTCCAAGATAAAAGTGGAACAACATCTGTAGCTGCTCCCTGCGTCATTTTAACTAAAACTGAAATTAGAACCTCAAACTCTCTGCAAGGCTACATTTCCACCTTTCCTCAACTACTGCACTATAAAGTTAGAAAAAGTGTTTGTTTGGGTTGATGTTGACCATGACCACTTCCTGTTGTTCATTACTGTATTGGGTTTCACTGGTTTTGTTACAAATTAGTGGTCTAGGTTCACCTGTCCTAACAATAAGAGAGAAAGACGGAGCAAGAGGAAAAGGGAGAGTGGGAGAGAGAGTTTGACCCTTCACACCACCTCCATAACTCATCCCAACTCCTCCCATCAGGCCACTGCTATAAAAACTCACTGATGGGGCAAATGTATTCAAAAAATCATCCACACCAACTGCACTTTAAAGCCAAACTTTTCTTCACTCTATGTGTAAATACATATTTATGTATATATATATATATATTTTGCTCTATATGTAAAAAAGTGTGTTTCTGAGCGGAGTTTAGGGTTAAACTGGGTTGGCAAATGCATATTGATAATACAGTTGGGAGGTAAGTGCAATTGGAGAGGGATAGATAGATAGATAGATAGATAGATAGATAGATAGATAGATAGATAGATAGATAGCTAACATGTGTACATACACACATGAACACAAACACAGTCATTACTGTCTATCAGTCAGTGCAGGGGGAGAGGGTTCAGCAGGGGGTCAGTGCAGAGGTCAAAGGCATTCAGAGGACCAACCACCATCCTCCCTGTCCTCCTCACCACCTTCTCCCCTGCAGCACCGCCTCCCATCACCCTCGCTCACTCCCAATCAAGCTCTTCACACTCACCTCTCCTCTTCCAATCTCTATGACGTGTGTGTGTGTGTGTGTGTGTGTGTGTGTGGTGTGGATGTGCATCACCCAGGCATGCTGAAACACGGCTCATCCCCCTGATGCTCCTGCTCCTGAAGCTGTCGTGGGGGGGGCATTACTTCCAACCTTTGACCTGAGGAGAATTGACTCTTCACCAGGCCTGTGGGGTCGCCCACCCTTGACCTCTGAGGTCGTCCAGTCAAAGCCAGCCAATCACAATTGTCTTTGATTCACTCTCTGACCCTCAGCTCAGAGGGAAAGAGGTTGGGCTTGCAGGGGTTGGGGGGGGGGACCATAAAAACATACCACCCTGCTGTGATGGAGCATATGTTGTAGCGTCTGCCTATCATGGCAGATCTGTAGGGTTTCTGTCACAGCAGCCTGCGTGTGTGTGTGGGGGGGTGTGAGCTGAAAAGTGTAAATTGGCATTAGCCAAACCAGAGAGCTCCATCTGATCCTACAAATGCAACAAGGCCCCTATATGAAACATACATTCAGGTTGGGATGTATGTTCCTGCCCTATAGCCTCCTGCTGGTCTGGTTAGGTCTCGGGGAATGGAGTTTACCGGAAAGTGATGGAGAATCCTTACGGTCATGACCGTTGGTGTAATCTAATGACCACTCACTCAGAGCTGGAGGGAGGAGGAGGAGGTGGAGGCCACGGGGGGAGTGAACAGGAGGGGAGGAGATCGGGGGGGGGGGGTGTTCAGGAAGGATGGGTGATGGAGTTTGGAGGGAGCGAGGGAGGGAGGGAAGTGGGTGATCTTCCGTCCTCAGGACTGGCCGGCTGGTGTTGACCTCTATTCGATCAAATCAGATAACCAGGTCTCAGTCAAAGGCATTGTCTTGTCGTGAGCCGCCAAAAACCTAATACAGGTTTAGATTCATCCTGGACTGGATACACAGAATGTTTCATCAATTATTTACCTAAGAGAGCTCGTAATCAAGATTAACCTTATTCACTTTCATGCTGGTTTGAGGGGGTTTATTCTGCTTTTGATTGTAGGTGAGCCAGGGAGCCACTTTATGTACACCAAAAATACATATGTAATGATGGTTGAGACTTTCTGTGTATGGTAGAATATTTTCATTGTTTTGTGGTTATTTTTATAATGTGTAGTGTGTGTGTGTGTGTGTGTGTGTGCTGCATGTGTGTGGCTACCCTGCTGACCTCCAAGGATTTACGGGCTGCAAGTGTGAGAGCTTTGACACAGAGATATATCTGCAGGACCCATTGTGTTAATGCAGTGTGTGTTTGTGTATGTGTATCTGTCTCTCTTAGTGTCTCTCTTGTTGTGTATGTGTGTGTGTGTGTGTGTGTGTGTGTGTGACAGGGACTAATTCCATTAGTGGTCTAGTGCTACGGGAGATGAGCAGGGATTGACAGAGCTGCAGTCGTAATGAATTGGCTCTGGCAGCATCACTCAGCCTATAAGTTCTCTCTCTCTCTCTCCCCCTTCCTCCCCCACTTCCCTCTCTCTCTCTCTCTCTCTCTCTATCTCTCTCAGCAACACTTTCATCCAACTGCCTCTCAATAAACACGCCCTCGTTAGAGCCTCGCTGGCTAATCACCGCTCTTCATTAGGGCCATGTTCGCTTAACTAGGCGGTTTCATTACAACCGCTGTGCCTGCAAAAACGCCAAGCTACCTGCATTTGCCAGTGTCCCCTCTCCATTACTGTCGGGCCACATCCACAAAATGACTAATTATCTGGGAGTCACCCTATCATATTTTGTTTAAGTAAAGAGTAAAGATGATGATGGGTTTTTTTCCCAGCCTGGCAGATTTGTATTTGCAAATTCTTCAAAACATTTCCAGCCTTTGTCGCTCATATTTATAACATAGGCCTATAAAGATAGTAGCAGAAGGAGAAGGTTGACGTTTTCCAGCTCAATTTTTCTTCATTTTGTGAATTAATTGTTTTAATATTTTACCTTTAAAGATGGTGTTTGTCCCCAAGGAGGACTCTAGTAACTGCACAGGCAAATGTGAGATTTCGTTTAATGTGTGTTGACTAAACTTTTGATGCTGAGTTGATTACAATAATGCTGTTCCAGACTTGTAATCGCAGTGGGAAAGTGCTAAAGTTCCCAAGCCTATGCATTGATATAATAATAAACTTTACAGCTCTTTGCAGCTGTATTGTCACCACTTGCAATTCCTCAGTGAAGACAAAGTCACTCTTCTTTTAAATGAGTTAAGTGAGTAAAACTAAACTAAACTTTACCCAGGTGAGATGATTTGCACCTGCCATCGCTTTGGTGCGACACCTGCGATTGTGACAATGTTTCTGACCCAGCCAAAATCTCTAAATTTCTGACATAAAGAAATGCATTGTACAGTTTCTTATGTTTGAACTGGATGAACTGGACAGAGGAGCAGAACGGACCGAGGACTGGAAGCCTCTGGGCAACATCGCTGACCTTTAGGTGGAGAAAGCCGCTGCTCCTGTAGTGGGAGAAACCCCACTGGTTGCTGCAGAGCCATCCGACCCAGTGATAAAGGAAACCAAGGTGGCGGGGGGCTCTGAAAGGGCACACAATGTCGATACAGGAGGAGGAGTGGTCTTCTGGTCCCCCACCAGCACACCGAAGATGAACACACTCAGGGTCTGTAGGTCTTCATCTGAGCGTCTTGAATCGCTGCCCTCTGTGTGCATTGTGTGGTGACTGAATGTGATCCGATGTCACAATCAGCAGGTCTGAATGAACTTCACGCCTGATGACAGCTGATGCAGATGGCACTTTTCTTTCAGTCAAATGGCTTGAGCCTTTCAAA
This sequence comes from Enoplosus armatus, assembly GCF_043641665.1. NCBI lineage: Eukaryota > Metazoa > Chordata > Actinopteri > Centrarchiformes > Enoplosidae > Enoplosus > Enoplosus armatus. Next base: position 21,095,872 of record NC_092180.1, on the reverse strand, counting down.
AGCTTTTCAAGACTGCCATATAATATCCAGTGTACTTGGTGGTGGTTTGTGAACATGCCCTATGCGCTGAATACGCAATTGTGTAGGGGCCCGCAAATTACACAAGGGCCCCTACGCTGTCTTGCTTGCTTACCACTTCCCGGGCTATGTTCAGTGACCAGTGGTTAAATCAGGCTGGGGCTGTGTGTGATGCCATCCCCCTAGCAAGCTCAGTTTCTGGACCTTGGTATTTCTAAAACCCTGCGTACGGCCCTGACTTCATAAGCTTTTGTTCGACAGTTTGCATCATAGGTTTTTTTGGTCATGTCATATCCTTTCTACACACACAGATTTCTAGCAGTAGGGTGTATGTGGGGTCATTTTCCACTGGGGTCATGCATGCTATAAATCCACACTTCTGCACTATCATTACAACCAGGTTAAATTTCATTAGTACAGACACCACTCAGGAGGAGAGTGTATACATTATTTTTAAAGATGAAACCTTTTTGTTGCACAATGTAGACATGAGTGCCTTTTATATGTTTGAATCAGATAGTCGTTCTTTATGTCAATGCTTTCTACTGTACCTGTCCTCTGTTACTGATGTTAGCCATTCTTCTCATCTTGTCATTTGCTCTTTTATAAGGACATTGATTCTGTAGGTCAGGCTTGCCGACCAGTCCCCTCCCCCCTCAGAGACTCTTTCATGTTCCCAGCAGCAACCTGACACCTGCTCTGAACCCCAGCAGTCAGCTTCCATAATCCATACATCACACACACACACACACACACACACACACACACACACACACACACACTCAGAAACACACATAAATGCAAACAGTGAAGTCACACACATCCTCTCACATGTATGGGCATGTCCACATCTGCAACAGGCCACATGGCTGCAAAATTATACAACTTCACAGGATTGAACAGGACAAGCAGGTACAGCGACGGATGGATGGCAAATGGAACATTTGTCTGAATCTCTCAAAATATCACTGATGAAAATAAGATGTACATTTCTCTGATGCTTTCTTAAGTGCACTTGAAAAAAGCGGCCAAAACATCAGATACTGAAACCTCCACACAATGAAATGTGAAGTCAGATTAGTTTAGTCAGATGTTTACATGTTATGAAATAATTATGTGACAATACCAAAGATTAAACTTGCCATGTTCAAATGTGCGTCATATTAAAGGATTAGCCAACGGCTCAGTAAGGTAAAAAAAAGGAAAAGAAAAAAAGCTTAAGTAAAATAAAAGTTTTACTTAAGTTTAAGTTTAAGGTTATTGTCCTTAGAATTTGCATGAATGATGCTACTATGTGGATACCATTTATGGTCCACATTATTTTGAGCATTAGCCATTAAAATGCATTTACATTTTGTAATTACCACTCTATATATTATTTTTTATTGTTAGTGGGAGAGTCCGCCATTCCTGCAGCTGGGTTGAAATAGCCTCTGTACGCATAACGGGTGCTGTTTGGATTGGCAGCAACTTTATACATCAACAACTCCAATGTCCAAATCCTCAACTTCTACTAGCCTATTCTAATGTCGACCTGCCTGTTTCTACAGCTGTCTCATTAATAGAAAATGTGCTATTTATGCCAGAATATGTTTCATAGCAAACACATTTTGCAGTTTCCATAGCCCCCGGGTTATCACTGTGACAGATGTAAAAGTGAAGTTTTTATGTAAATGATTTGCAGGCTGTAAAAGCTTTTTATGCACATCCTCTGGTATCACATAAAACACCCACAAAGGAAGAGAAACACCAAGAAGAGTCCAGGAAGTGAAAGCAGTGGGAGGGAGTGAAGACTCCACTTGGACGTTGTCTCATTGTGTGCTAATTGTGTTTTTTTAACTATACTTTCCGGTGGTGGAGCAGGTGTGCTGATGGTCTTCCAGCAGGTCTATATATGAAATACCTTGTTAAGGTGGTCGATAGAGTCAACGGTGTTTGTGTGTCCTCATTAGCTGCAGGATGTCCCTCAGTAGGAGAGGGGAGGTAAGGAGGCCCTCATCGATGATGAGGTTGTGCATGTGTGTGTGAGCGTTTGTGTGTGTGAACCATCACATTGATCGATCCCACTCATAATCTCCCATGACCCCCTAGGCAGCATGAATTACACCAGTGGGCAGTGTCTTATGTGTTTGTGTATGTGTTGGTGAGGCTGAGAGAGTAGGGGGTGGGGGTCTCTATAATTACAGCAGATGGAGATAGTATCTGAGGGACCTGCACACAGGGGAAGCTGAGTGAGGGCAAGTGGATTAACTCAAGAGAAAGAAGAGGAGTGAAGACGGCAGAAGAGTTCCTCCTGTATAGTCAACTCTCCGCGCTGCTTTGCAAAGTAGCAGGACCGCTCGCTCTGAACCAGGTGAAAGCTATGATCCCATTTTTGACCACATGATGCAGAAATGTAGACAAAGAGAGGAACACAGGTGACATTCACTGGTGTTCACTATGCCTTTGTGTAACATACTGTATTTGAATGTTTTAACACAAAGGAGCAATGTTTGAGAATAGCTCCCAATTTTATCTTGTTCTTTACTAGCACGAGCACAAGGATGTATGTATACACATTCTTGTGGACAGTTTGAAGCTACTCCATTGATTGACATTTGGTGGAGGTGATGCACCAAGAAACGTGGCATGGCACCTGCAAAAGGTGGCAAAGAAGTACAATCCTAGCCGATGTAAACACAATGCAGTCAGCATAGGAAACCGACTTGTTGTCAAACCTCGTTCCTCATTCATTTAATTGAAACCACTGCGCTAAAGATGAATCCGTTATTTTTGCCTTTTGCCGCAACGTAATGCAATTTTGTGCTGCACTGCCCAATCAAATACATGTACACACATTCCTGATAGATTAATGTTAATGTAAATGGTGTATTTCTGCTGTTTACCTTTCAATCGCTGCAATGAAGGATAAAATTCCGTATCATAGTATTATAAACCATCAAAGTCATCTGTTCCTCCCTGGATCATATTTCATTGTCTCACCGGCACCTGAAACAATACAAACGCAGCCATTTTGCATTTTTTAAGGCAAAGTTGTTTTCAGTCTGAATGCTTGGGAACTGCTGCACCAGGTACCTTTAATCCTAGTATGGTATGGTATTTTTAAATAAACCTAAAACAAAAAAGACAGTTCTGTTGACAAAACCTTTTAGCTGCTAAACAAATATGCCCAGAAATAATACTCAGATCACACAGAATGGTCGTTTTATTATGGTTTATTGTATTATGAGACAAGAACAAGATCGTGTCTTCTCCTTCAGTCCTTCAGCCCTTCCTGTTAATTTTCTTGGAGAGGAAAGAGGCTGGAGTTATATGAAGGTTGTCATATGAGTCGGCTCATACATCAAACGAGATGACCTTAGCCTCGGTGACAGTCAGGACAGGACGGTGTGCAGGTACGAGTGTGTATTTGTGGGGTTTTGTGTATGTTCATGCACATAACAGATGTACTTGTGTGCCTGAGAGATGCACATGTGTCCTGTAGTTCACATCATTTGGCTTGTTTGTCTATGTCACACTGAGCTCACCTTCATTTCTGCACAACCATGCTGAATATGCTAATCAGAACGTATGAAACGGCGAGCGAAACCAGGAAGCTGTTGATGCATTCAGGGATATCCTCAGGTATAGGATTACACTGGCTGAAGATTATTATTGATTTGCTCATGGAGCTGTCAGTCTCCGCGCAGCTACCTGGAGCAGGGTGACTGACAGGGACGGGGTTGGGTGGCCCGCAGCCAACCAGGAGGAACCACTCCGCTGGATGGGCTGGGAAGATGGAGGGAGAGTGAGAGAAGGATAACACAGAGGGATAAGGGTAATTGATGATTGTTTCAGCAGTGGAGTGGGAGGAGGGAGAGAGAGTGAGAGAGAGACATACATAGAGAAAGAGAGAGAGAGGCTGATGAATGGGAGAGAAATGACTGAGAGCAGAGAAAGGTAGGTGATGAGACAGACAGACTGTTGGTGACTCTTCCCTGTCTGTGAAGGAACATCCATAAATATGTAGAATTTTTCTTTTTCGAATTTTTTTAAATTAAGGGTGAGGACATTTTTGCTAGTTTTCTCTTCTTTGAGAGTTAAGCATGGTTTTAGGGCTAAAGTTATGATTAGGTTCAAGTTAAGGTTAGGTTAAGGATTGGGGTTAGACATCTAGCTCTGATGGTTAAGGCTATGGTTACAGGCTCAGTAAAGGTCCTTACAGGTATAGAACTGTGTGTCAGTGTGTGCCTTTGTACTCAATGTATGTTCATTGCTTTCTGTTTTGTCTAACATCACTCTCTTGCCTTCTTTTTTCTCGAGGACCCCTTTTGTAGAGTTCAGCAGCCACTGTTGAACCAGTTTTTACCAAAAAGGAATTTTAACATTTGGCAGTGCCCCATAAAAATCAGACAGTACAGACTAAGTAGACAAAGTAGCTGAGACCATTTAGTCGTAGTGGCCCAAAATTATTATTGCAAAAGAAAAGGCTGTAAAAGGATGAATTAATTTTTCAAAGCATCACAATTCTGTGTATTGCAAAAAAAAAAAAGAAGAGTCATTAGGTCTAATAAAAATTAAGTCTCAAAGAGCTGTGTAAGGAAAATTATTTTCTTACTATTCCTGTGTGCTCAGCCAGAGAAGCACTCTATGCTCTGTGGGCCGTAAAAACACAGAAGTGTTTTGGTTTTATGGGTTTTTTGTTTGTTTTTTAAGTATGGTGGTTTAACATAACTGAACTTGTCTCAGGCACCAAGGCAAAGACCTTTTTTAGGGTATACATTTTGATTTGTCATAGCAGAGACACAGGTGTACCTGACCAGCTTAATGATGGAATGATAATAATTCCATTTAGGTCTATCAGTAAGCCCTGACAGTCATAATTAGGATTATTAATTACAACTATTTGATGCCAACAGACCTTCTTCTTGGCAGACATTTTGACTTGTCACAGCAGGAAAAGGTGTAACATCATTAATGATAGTTTTGATCTGGCTGATAGTAAGTAAGTGACAGGTGCTGTACTGTATAACTGTAAAATCATATGAAGTTACGCTCATTTCCTAATTTTAGAATTCAGGGAGCGCTTCTAAACACAGAAAGTGCTTCAACAAGAGAACACAGAAACACATGAAATGTATATTATTTGCTAATGTAAATATGCAACTGACTGTAAAGTTTGAAAGCATGTAACGAACATGTTTCCAAACAAGCATAATTAAACCAATAAGCCCTCAGACATTCAAGCTTGAGTCAGACATTGAAACTTGAAAACAAACAAACAAAGCAGCCATGAAAAATGCTGGTCCACTCTCGTAAGTGAGAGTGACGTCTCACCCAGACAACTTTTAACGTGGTATGATTGTTGGTGCCAGACAGACATCTCAGGAAACAGACGACCTAATTGGATTTTCATGCACGAAAGTGTCTCGTTTTCTAAAAGAAAAACACATAGTTAGCTGCTCAAGTCTTTTTATTGTATACATTTGTGTATATTACACATGCAGTATGCATTTACATTTCAGGCATCAGCTGATGCTTTTTCCTAGACTTACAGTCAGTGAATGATATATTGAAAGGAATGACATCTCATCTGTAGAGAGTCTCTGTGTGTAAATCTAGTTTGCATGATGCCTCGAAGTCCTGCTCCCTGCTCAACACTTACACAGAAGTACCAGCCTCTACTGATGGGCAACAACACATACACACACACAGTACAAGTTTCTTTTTCACTCTTCTTTCATTCTTGCTTTGCCTTTACTCACTTACATACTCAATCTCTCTGTGTCTCTTTCTCTCAGTCTCTTTTTCTCACACAAACACACACACACACACACACAATCACACACCAGTGATTCCCTCAGAGTGCAGACGCAGGCAGAAACAGTCACTCTGATATTATTAGACATTGCACTTTAGAAAGCCAGATGATTCATGATTTTATTTGAGAACCATAAAACAATAAAGTATGATTGCTGCGCCTGCTGCAGCTTCCTGTTGCGGGAGGCCAATAAACGACAGCTTTGATTTCTGCTCACATATTACTCTTTGCCATGTAAAATTATTCATATTCATCTGGAGAGACACAGTGAAAAGGGCTTTTAATAAAACACTGACACATGTATTACACTAATGAGCCACGGTTAACATACAAGTCACACATGGGAAATTGAAAAAAATAATAATAACACACTGTGCACTTCTGCAAATCTGTATTTTGTATTTTGAATGGACTGTCATGGAGCTGGAATACAGTTAGATTGAGGGGAATTAATTAAAATGGAAAGCTGAAGACAGTGTGAGCTTGATTTTAGAGAAGTGGGCTTTGTAATCAGCAAGAATATCCTGGACAAAAGAGAAAAATATTGCTGCTTAAAGTAGGTTAAAAACACTTCATCCACTTTATTCACCAACCCTCAGTGGTCTTTGAACCTCCAATTGCTCCAATTAAAAACTGGCATGGTATTAGATTATGGCTTATCCATACTGCTACAATATTTGTAAAACAATCAAAAGAAATTACTAGATTTTGAAAAGAGTTAAACTACCATAGACTGCTGAAAATTGTAGTTAAGGTGAAAGTTACTTTTCTTGTAACTCAGAGACACTGCTGTTTGAAAACTTTGAAAGCTGAAAAAGCTGTTGTTAAGAGGGGCCTGAAGGCATCGGTATGCTTCAAATACAGTGCTTGTTAAAACTGCCCCTCCCCTCACGTCGTTTTGACTTTGGAATTGGGGAGGGCTGCGTCTGACAATTGTTCTGAAACTGGCAATCCAACAAGCACAGCCGCAACAAATGACCAGGTGAGAAGCTATGCAGGATTTGAGCTTATCTCTTTTTTCATTCCCTTTTCGTGTGTGCAACCAAGTGCAGCATCATGGATGCCTTTTAGGAGAGACTGTCTGAAAGTGTGCACTGTTATCGCCATTTGTACAATCTATGAAGTGCCTTGGGCAGACATAACTTTTTTTTTTTGTCTTTTTCTTAACTGACACTGGGCTGGCACAATCACATGTTTAAACCCCTCCCCCTTTGGGCTCAGTGCCTTCATTAAACAGCGCATGCACATCTGCAAAAAAAGAGTACCAAAATTGATAAGACAAAATGCTAGGGAGGGCAAAAAAGTGAAGAATCTAGATGTGGATGAAACCAAATCTGCACTGGTACACTTGTCTACTCAGCTTCATAGTGGGGGAATAGTACAGAACACATATTTAAGAGGACTGCAAGGATGGTGTACTGGTGGCTGGAGTTTGACCAGTTGTGGGGGGCCAGTCTGGGCCAATAATGCCAGGGCCGATTTCTTTGTCCCAGCCCTACTTAAGGTCACATACACGTGTACACGTGTTTACAAGTATCACATCTTTCTCAGTTACAGTAAAACATGCCAAAGAAGATCTCGGTATGTTATTGTTAGTGTTAAGTCAATGTTATTAGGAACACCCGTGGGTTTCCCTTTGTGACAGTTCAACATGTCTGCTGTGAAAAAGGCCTGTTAGTTAGACACCTTGCCTTAAAAGACACGCAAGGATCAATTTCACATAATAACAATGCAAACATATGCTTTTGCAATGTATTCAACATTAAAAACCTAAATCTCATTTACACACATATTTAGATCCTTTATGCAGAAGCATCACCGGTGGTCCTCGCAGCTACAAGTCTTCTTGAGTGGCCTTCTACTCAGGATTTCCTTCTCCTTCACAGCTCTACCCTCAAAGCCAGGCGGTTGAGAGTCCTTCAACTTCTTCCATCTCAACATTGCAACTCTGAGGCTCTGTCAGAGAGGCCATCGGCTGTTTTTGTAGTCACTCTCTGTGAGGCTCTTCTTTCTCCAGCCAAACTCGTGTACAGAGACTCGGAGGTTTCAAACTTCTTCCATTTTCAAAGATGGAGGCCACTGGGCTCCCTTATACCATGCCCTGGGTACGTTCCTCAACCCAACTCTTCTTCAAAGTCTACATAGAGTTCATGGACTGTTTTTTTCTGTGGACTTTTTAAAGGACAGTGGCATCATGTCCAGTGAATCAGATTTGCTACCTGTGAAATCATCTTCTAGAAAGGTTACTCAAACAGAACAGGATGCATGAAGCATACCTCCGTTTAAAATTTACGGGTTGTTTTAAGTAAGAATATTGTATAATAAACATTATAATTAAGCCCACAACACAAAAACATTTGGCAAAAGTGAAGGCATTGTGTACATATACAACAGTTTTCTCCAGGTTTTGCCTTTCCTCCCCCAGCACACGTTATTTACAGGCAGCTGGTGGCTGTCTGCCACACCTCCAGATGTCTGTGTCACCACCAAGCACGCCGGCACACACACACACACACACACACACACACACACACACACACACACACACAAACACACACACCGAAGCATCACCACCTCTGACACACACAACAGACAGTGTGTCCCTGTCCCCTTGTCACACAACCCCTGGCCCCACCTCACTCTGTCCCCTTAGCCTGCCACTTCACCACCACCTCCCTCCTTCCCTCCCTCCTCTGTCTGTGTGTGTGCTGATATACATGTGTGCCTTGATGTGTGTGTATTGGAGTGTGAGAGCGCACACGTCACCCTCTCCCATCTGAAATATGACTGTGTCTGCCCGGTCTGTATATCTTGGCACGTCCCTTCAGCAGAAAACCTTGGTCGCTGCTGATGGAAGAAGCACCACCACAAATAGCTCAGAGATACGGCACTCTAACAGGTCACAGGCAAAATGAAGGAGGCATGCACTCAATGACATTTGTGGACTGCATTCATGCACTTGTGATCCATTTCTCGTGGAAGGAGGATGCTGCATCAAACCATAAAAGGTTATGTTTGTTATGAATTGAATTGATGAAATAAAGACGATATGAAATCTAATAACCAGTGAATAACCAGCACAGACGTTATATCTTTGAATGATTCTCGTCTGTCTGCAATGTAGTCTAAGCCATGATGGGTCACAGTCACATCTCTTTTATGTCATGATGATGATATATATTATGATGAAATAATTACATTTTCTCAAAATTCAGTTCAAAAGCAATTCGTAGATAAAATAACCAGATGGGAATGTCTGTTTTGGATAATCAAGTGAATTAAATGACAAATCAGTGTACAGAAATCCTGTAAATCCAATATTGTGATAAAACAGTCCTGCCCACTGACTCATTTCCTACAATGACACAACCCAATATGTTAATGAGATAGTACTAAGGATGCACCGATTCAACTTTTTCTCCCCGATACCAATTCTGATACTTCAACTTCAAGTATCTTTATACTATTTAAAATCTGTATACTCACTGTGTAGAACATAAAACCAGTGATGGCTGTGGCACAAAAGATTGAGCTGCTGTGACTCAATGAATGTAACTGATAGCGAAACACTGACGTTTATATTGATAAAGAAACAGTATGCATTTTGTCAAGGCCAATACCTGATCCACTTAATAAGGTCAGGATTGGGGCCAACACCCCTAATAGTTACCTTGATGTTAATGGTGTGGACAGTTGGCAAGTTTCTATTGTCTGAACGCTATTAGAGATCACATGTGACAAGTTTGTCTGTTGATTAATTCATGCATTGATTTGAAAATATTATTATTGTCACAAGGCCAGCTGCAGTTGTAACTCAATCTGTCATCACTTGCTGCTTTACTTGAATATTAAATGCCCTATTAAACTATTTCACAGCAACAACAAAACACCTTTTATCTCATTCAAATTCAACAAAAAAGATTTATTGCCTTTTTTTCTTGTTTAACACACAAAAAACAATGCAGAAAATAGAACAGCAAAGAGTCACATTATATTGCACATGATAGGAACAAAACAAACACTCCCCCTGTAGGCTTACAATGTGGCTGTTTAAACATTTGAATTTTCATCTTTCACAAAGATTGCTGCTGTGGTCGGTTTGAACTCTGTCCTTCACAATGCTTTCCAGTGATGAAAAGTTTTTGTGTATTCCTGTGTGTTTTTTATCATTTTCTGTGGGTGTTGTGAACTGAAATCCATTCAATATCAGCCACCTCTCCAGCCTACGGAGGGCTGAGAGTGATGCTCAAAAGATAGACTTTAAGTAGACCTTGAATGTTTTCTCTCTCTCTGTGTGTGGGTTTCCTCCAGATGCTCTATTTCCCTCCTACACACAGGTTAAGTGAATTGAAAATTCTCTCAAATTAAACTCTAAATTGTCTGTGTTCATTTGTTGGATAGACTGGCGTAACGTCTCTTGCCGAGTGCATGCTGGGAGAAGCTTAAATGTAAAAAGTAAGTTTAGAAAATGTAAAACCCTTAAAGGAGGTGTGTGATCTTAATGTATGTGATTACAGCAACATGTGCTGCTTTTACATGGCTGTTACCAGGTCTTTATTCTTTCGAGTGTGTTGTGTCAAACCGCAGTGACATGTTAAAAAATTGGATCATCCTTTTTTTTGAAGTGCAGTTGTGTTTCACCGCCGTGTGGGATTGACTTTCTCTTCACTCAACCTATGCACCGTTCTCTCATTAGTGCCTCCACAGGCTGCTGGAGCTTTGTTCAAGAGCACTTGACAGGTCACTGAGTGTTAACATCTAATGAGAGCATGGCACAGTAATCTTCAATGTGTCACACGGGCTCTCCAGTAGCATGGTGATGGCTGGAAGATGATTGTGGGGGATTATGTAGAAAATGGACCCACTCAGGTAAAGTCCCCTCCAATCTCTCACTCTCTGCTCCGAGTGGCTCACAGCCTCGCCGCCCGATGAAATCAATTATCAGTTTCCTCAATCAGATCACAGTCTCAGCGGCGATGGCGAAAAAAACGAACGGCTCGTGCCTGCAAAGACTCCAAACAAACAAAATCAAGGAACAATGAATTATTCCATTTGGAGAAGGAGAGTGACAGACCGCTGCGTGGGATGTCTTTAATGAAATGCAGGCGCTCGCAGAGCTCACACACACACTGGGGCTGTCAAGATATCGAACCGGAGAGGCCTCGGAAACCTCCCATGGCTGCTTCAGAAACAGGATGCACCAATCAGCCTTGGGCGATTCTCTATGTGTGTTTGTGCATGTATTTGTGTCGAAGAGTTTGACTCTGTGCTTGTATGCATGTCTTACATGCTTGTTCACCTGTATATTTCAACTGGCATGTTGCATGTTATAATGTGGAGGAAAAAAGGTAACCTTATGCATATGAAATAATCTGTCTGTCTGTTTTCTTTTCTTTGTGTGCACTAGAAGGATCTGCTCTTTTTAGGTTATTCCCCTGTTGTTGCAGCTCAGCAGTGCTAGAGGGAGCCCTCCTCCGTTTCACCCACTGACAGCAGTCAAGGACCCAACAACCCCCCCTTACCCACAGCCCCTCAGCCCCCCTCCGCTCAGCCTCCAGGCAGCCAGCGGGGCCACTGGGCCAAGGCCAGTCCAGCCCTTCAGCCACAGAGATGGGCTCGGACGCCCCAGGGGACTAGAGAGGGACCTGCCAGGGCCTGAGCTGTGGTCAGCCACAGGGTGGGACAAAGAGCGCGGATGCTGAATGCAATCTGACCCTGTCACTCACGCCGTGGCAACAGGGCTGGGAGAGAGAGTAGAAGAAAAGGAGGGGAAATAGAGAGAGAGGAAGACAGGGGGGTCAGACAAAGATGGAGAGCGACGCAGGGTTGAACAGATCCATCAATACAGCAAAAAGAAAGAAAAGAAAAAAGATTCAGGCTAGGAATTATTTTGGGTCGGTACAAAAAAACCTTGCCACTTTGCAGATTGGGTGTTTAGTCTAAAAACCCAAGGTCTAAAGCACGGCTGCAGTCTGGGCGCTGAAAAGCCATTCTCTGAATTCTGTTCTTTAAATGGGGAGAAATATTGATCTGGCTCAGCTGGCCCTGTAGTGCTCTGTGTGCATGCGTGTGTGAGTGTGTGTGTGAGGCTTTGTCTTTTAGGACCCAGTGGGGGTGGCGGCGGGGTGTTACCATGGATACGGCCTCACCCCCCCACCCCCACTACTCCAGAACACACGCGCACATATACACACATACATTCATGCACTGCTCCAACCAAGGCTGTAGGTGTGAAATACACACGTATACACACATACATTCACACACACACACACACACACACACACACACTTTTTTAAGGCCTCTGGTCAAAAGATGTAGAAATTTCTAAAGGCGTTTCTAGACGTGTCACACTCCTGGACTTACAGATAAGGATAAAAATTGCACCCTAAGGCTACACAAAGCACACACACACACACACACACCCAATAAGGTCCAAGGAAACAGACAATCATGGTGAAAAAAACTGCAGAACACTAATGTGCGACACAGACTCATCGCTCATCATTTCCTTTCAATTTACCCTCTTTGTCTCTTCCACCCTCGACACACACCCTCCTTCTCACACACACACCCACACCCACACCATTTTGTGTCCATCATATCCTGTACATTTCTACCTTTAGCCAATTATCTGCTGCTATGCATTTTAAACCCAGATGTTTTTGAACACAAATGCAAACTATCACCATCGCACTGACACACACATAAACACACACCTGTCTTGTGGGAATGAGACATGAGGGGAGGAGATTAGAGTGGTTTACTGCCAGGTAACTGATATAAATACCCCTCATTACAATGGTGACAGGGGTGTCTTCTCTCCTCTGGCAAAATAGCATCATTAGAGAAGCACACACACACACACACACACACACAAAGTGGTCACATACATGTGCACACCTGCAGATAAAGATATACACACAGACAAAATAAACAGCTGACTTGTAGGCAGGATGCAGGTAAACAAATACAGAGACACAATGTGGAGAAAAAATACCAACACAGTGCAGACATAAAGTTGCCCACATCTACAAATAAACACACACATACAAACAGATAAACATGGAGCGCATTGCTCTTTTTCCTAAAAAGATGATGATGATGTTGATAATGATAGATCGTGGAGGGTTTCATAGGGTCGTTATAAGGCAGGAAGTCGCAGTGCTGGCCGACACAGGGAGATCAATACGCCCAGGGTCAGTTACAATATTTAGGGTCACATGACTCCAGGACTGAAATAAATCAGGATGTGAAATATTGTTGGGGTGGATGCCGGGATGGGCCCACGACTGAGACAAGAACGAGAGAGGAGAGAGAAGAAATGAGAGGAGTAGAGAGATATAGGGAGTGAAAGACGGAAAATCAGACAGATATTGTACAATGTAGGAGAGCTGCATGTGATTTAGGTAGAAGTTTGGTTTGGAGGATGTAAAAAGGCATCATGAGCACAATTTAAACATATTATGACAAAGTATGAAAGGACATATTCATTATTAAAGGCGCATGATACAATTTCGGTGCTAGTGCATGCAAAATGCATGATTCTAAATTCTCTCTGCAGCAATCATAGAGCCACACAACCACAGCACATTCATTATTAATTACAGAAAACACTTTAATTCTTTTGACATGATAACAATGCAAATCTGGTATCTAACATGTATTTTAACACCCATGCCTGCATGGAGATGATTGTTACATATATGGAATATACATGGGATTATCATTTACAATGAATCTTCCTACATTGAAAAAGGTCTGTGCACGTGAGCATAGTATAATCGCTGAGGCCATTTTGTAAAGTAAACAAATTCCTTCTCATTAGATGCAGTGTAGAAGCATTTTGCTCAAAGACACTTCAATGGTGAGGTAACTGAAATGATTACATTTCGTAAACTCTGCTGCCCTCGATTGGTCTCCCACCTTAACTCTCAGATTAGATCATATCTCACTTATTAATTTCTCCGATGAGGAGATTTGCTGTTTTGCTGAGTAATGCCGCTGCCGTCCAAATGGACAGCGGACAAAAGTGGAAGGAAGACAGATGAGCAAACGAAAGAGAGCAATTGTATTTCCTCTTTATAATAAAGCTTTTAAAGTTTTAGCTGATTCAAACATCCCCCTCTTCTGTCTCGGTGCAGCGGGAGGAGCGAGGTGAGGAGAGAGTGATAGATGGACCCACAGATTCGTCGTTTAAAGCAAAAGCCAGAGCAGAGAAAGCTGCTGTTTGGGTCGTAACTGTTAAGACTGTTTACAGACGCTGTGCTTCCCATTTGTCGTTGACTGATTGTCGATTCACTGCCCTCACAGAATTATATCCGTTTCTCTTTGGTATGCAGCTACGTGGCTCCAAACAAAAAGTGTATTCACTTATAATAGACTCCTCTGATTCTCGTGTGCGTGTGTGTGTGTGTGTTTTTACATGCATTCGTATGCAGGCGTGTGTGTTTCTGTTTGTGTATGTGTTTGCGTAATTGATTGGGGATTTCTGGGTCTATTCAAGAAGAGCCGACCTCTGACCTTCTTAACAAGTAGCAGCTCCGCCCCCCTCTGGCCCCGGTCTCTCAATCTCACACTGTGTTAAAGGAAATTAGTCACACACTTAACCACGCACACGCTGCCCATTGTTAAGTGACTCCTAAAGTGTGTCAAAGAGGTTTCATGGTTGCCTTAAACAGCTCTCGCCTCCCTCCCAGGCAGCAGGCACACTCAGGTTCAACACACAAAACCCTTCTAGACACTAGAGCCAAGGTACCTCAACCTTGGCTCTAGTGTCTAGACCCTTCAAAACAAAATGGGTGGCTACTGGTAAACTCTGCACGCACTGCCAACAGTGAACGGTGACACTGATGTGATGGTTGTAATTTCCATCTTTCAGACTATTTAACTAAAAGAAGCAAAACCTACAATTTTTAGAAATTAAATCATACAGAAATCTATTTTCACTTTATTTAAATCACAACCACCAACCAGTTCAGTTTAAATTACATATTACTGGTTCCCAGGTAAAACGAACTATATAAAACAATTAAAGGGACACTCCACGCATTTTACACATGAAGTTCAGTTTATTCATCACGAGGAGTAGATTATAAACAGTTGTACAATATCTTCTCGGAGGCTTCGGAGAGAGCAGGACAGAGCTCTCTCCAAAGTTTGAAAAAATAACCCTGATGATGTCATCAAGGTTATCTCGGATTGGGCTTGAGACTTGAGAATTTTTAACAGAAAGCCTAAATTATGAACTTGGGGTTAGGAATTTGGAAGACGTAGGTGTTTACCAGGAAGGGAGGGTCTAATAAAAGACGCTATCCAGTTGCATTATGGGAAATGTAGGATGCAGTGTTTTTTGGAGCTTGAGCCATAAAAGGGACTAAAAGTCAACATATCTTGGCCTCTGCTGCTTCAATTTTGACTGGTCTTTTTTTTTTATCTGTCTCTTGTGAGTCCCCCAACCTTATGGAAGTGCCATACTAAATCACTGGAGTACTCCTTTAAAGCATATCAAACAGTATTAATTGTCTGCACAGTCTATCGATGTGTCAAGATTTCCATTTATTTTTAAGTCTATAGACTAGTTTGTTCCCTTTTTTAGACCTGACAAGCTGATTCCAGATACTGGCACCATAATACTGAGGGCTGCTCCAGGAGATGTGGATCCTACCTCTTGAAAGCCTTTTAAAAACAGAACATGAGGCTTAAGCTTTTAATTGTTTCAACATAATCAGCCTGTGTTTTAGTGACCACAAATTCCCAAAGCCAGTAATGTGACAGATTGACAGTGGGCTAAATGAGCTCCACAGTAGGTGTTTGCATATATAAAATGAAAATGTTCCACCCACAAAAAAACATCCTAACAGTAATTTACAGATCTAGTTTAGCACAAGATCCTGAATTGTTTGGGTTGTCGGGAAAAACGTGTGACGGTTTATGTCAGTGGTTCACAACTGTTTCTGCTGCTCATGACCCTTTAAAATGAGGCAATGTCTACAATATTTACTTGCAACTGATGTCAATAGTTGAATAATGTATTTGGGTGATGAGTAATTAACAGAAAACTTAGACATTTTCAGAAGCTTGAAGAGGTAAAATGATCCAGTAATTCACAAGACAAAAAACAAGGATTAGAGGAACATCTGGACAAATAAATATAAATTTGTATTTTCATGACTATATAACAGAAATGAGGGAGAGGGAGATGCAACAAGGAATTACACATTTATTCAGCAAATTTGTAGGAAGCACAGACACGCTGTATTTGCAAGTGCAACACACATATGAGATGAAATCAACGCAATTTCTGCCTCTGTGTGTGTGTGTGTGTGTGTGTGTGTGTGTGTGTGTGTGTGTGTGTGTGCACACAAATGTACAATTGTGTGAATTTCTGATAGCCATGCACAGATGATCCCGGTGATTGAAAGTGTCTGCCGATTATTGATTTCCCACAGAGAAGTTGCTAAAAGTCTCGCAGCTAATCCTGGCGGGCTGAACGCACTGTAGATAATGACGTGTAATGAGCTAATGACTTGCTGAAATATTTAGTAGAGCCTCAATAAGGTTGCACTATTAGAGGTGGGAGAGGTCATTAGAGGACTGGCTGAGGGACGGCCCTTCGATTAGTAACACCCAGGGCCCTCGTCTCTGTCGGTCCTCAGATACAC